>NC_088858.1:16592312-16692312 GCF_963853765.1 Magallana gigas | reverse complement strand
CTTTCCATGCAGCCACCGGAATTCCCAAGGAAGTCAAGGTGGTCTTCCATACTCACAAGGACGACAACAGCGCCATCAGTTTGTCGGATACTTCCTACATACTGGATCCAAGTCTGCCGTTGTTTTGGAATATCAATAAAATTTTATAAAAATAGGAAAAACTGTTTGAAAAGATCAAGAAAACGAACTTAATTTGAATTCCGTTTTTTTAAAAGGCAATTAAAAACACAAGCTTATTTTGGAATGAATTTGGAATTTTGATCGGTTAAAAAGTTAATTTGATTATCATATTGGTAAAGAAATATATTTTTCAAAAGTCGAGAAAAGACATAAAGTTATGTTTTGAAATGTTAATGTCCTTCTTACAAACTTACTACAATATTGACATGAAACTATTTATTACTGAATTACTTTAAAAAAAGAGATGGTCATCATGGAGTTTTCTCTTCTCTGTATAAATATTGATTAACACAATGATGATGTAGCTGTGAATCTTCTCCTTTTTCTTGAGATAATTTGTACTGTGTGTATCTATATATGTAGGTGTATAACAATACATTGTACCAGCTTGCTGTGTGTGAGTGTCTGTGAGAAAGTGGTGTTCTGTCTGTATACTATAAAAATAAAAGATTGAAGTCAGAATTGATAGTTGGGTTTCTTGTGTTACCAAGGTTTACAGAATATTGAACACATTGGTCTTCCTGTAAATTTGTACATTTTTTCTTTTTCAAAACCATTACTGGACCAAAACTATCTATCATAGCTCAAATCATCACTAAATGAAAAGATTCAAATTTGTTCTCAGGAAGGAACTGATCCTTTCATATGGAGTAATAATCAAAAAATAACTGAGGAAGTATTTACTTTTAGGCCTTGGGGCCGGATGTGGCCAATGTGCCTCTTTTTACAAGCATGTCGTGTTTTATCAATGAAGGAAATAAAAAAATAAAAACTAAATGTAAAATTGTAATGTTTAAAACAAATTAGGTTTTCAAATCAAAATAAAAGTATTTAATGTTAAGTTTTGGTCAGATTCGTTGAGGTCACTCGGGCATCCCAGTACTCTGAGGTTCTAGGTATCTATATACTGATCATGAGGTGTACAGGGGATTTGTAGGTGTATTGACTACTTTGTTGTATAAAAGTCCTATTGCTCGACGGTAACAGCTGGTCAATCTTATGACAAATTCTTCGTGCAAAAGTCGCCTTAGTTATTTCCTGATGCATGTATATTTAAAAAAAAAAGGGAAAATGAAATCAAATGAAGAATTCTAATCGATTATAAGAAACGGAGATTAATTTGGTAGGTTTATTATTGACTGTGACTATTCAAGTCATTAAAATATCGAGATGCTGTGGTAGCATAAGCAAGTGTGAAACATAGAATTTATAGACGAACTGTCGTTGTTGTCTTATACATGTAGTTAAGCAAGTAGACCCAGTGTAATTGTGTCATTTCATAAACGACAAAAAATTCAAAATTGACTGCAATGTTTAGAAAGATAACAAACAACGGTGTAAAAAAGGTATTTTATTTTTATGTGAAAATGCCCTGTTGCGACAAAATTATGACAGATCGACTTAATAACAGCGGCTTATCATGACGAGAAAGATCATATTGGATTTAAAAGTATCATATTACATTGAACTTGAGATCAGTGTTGTCACCGTACTTAAAGATTATCATATTTTGCTTAGAATCTGCAAACGATTGTTTCACAAAGTAATTCAAACATTTAGAATGAGTTTCAGGATCAGTAGTAATGAACTTCTTTTCATACATGTTTATCTTCCATTAAAATTCTGAAGACCTGTAGAGTTGTTATGCTATCCTTTCCCGTTATTCTCTTTCTCAACTGGCCTAACTGATAAACGCAACTTAATAAATGAAAAAAAAAAGGAAAACCTTATAGGGTCGTTAAAAGCATGCGTTCGGTTCGAGGACAACAGCTGTTTTTTGTACCTCCCTCACCCCCCCCCCCCCCCCCCCCAGGTTGCTACGTGCCTGTTTTTGAAAAAGAAAACTAATTTGTATTGTACAGCGTCACTTAACTATAATCACAATGTCCCTTGCTCAACCCCTGACCCGAGGAAGGACATTTCTTCGTTAGGGATAATCTTACACTGGATTCTAACACCAACAAATGGTCAAACGTTTTTGTTCTCGGTGGCGGGACATGCCACAAACAGCTTTAATTTATGCACAGATTTATGAATGATCTTGCTCAATTTTCGGATAAAATCATACATACAATCAGAAAATATGCATAATATTAATTCCAATTCAGAATTAGAGTTTCTGATTTCATTATCCTACAGCAATACAATCTGAACATTTCCCGAATTAAAATCACATTACTGCAAGGCACTTTAATTATCGTCATTTAAACAATAAAATGATTATAGCGACATTGCAGAAAAAATTAAACACCCGCGTTCCTGCAATGATCGCCACTATTCTCTTTTGAGAAGTGGACATGCATAGACATTGATGTATGCTATGCCTGTCCACCTCTCAAAAAAATATTATCGCTACCTTCATAACTTGTATGAATCATCAAAGAAAGCATTTTATTGTTTTAATTTACATCTTACTTTTAACTAATTAATATATTGATTAAAAAAAGTAAGTAAAATTTACTAAATTACTATTAATGTACTGTCTTTTATTAATTTTCAATCTAAAGTTGAAAATGATAACATGACAAAGCAATTTTATTAATTTTCAATCTAAAGTTGAAAAAGATTACATGACAAATTTAATGTGTCATGTTATCATTTTTAACTTTAGATTGAAAATTAATAAAAAACAGTACAAACATTAGCTAAAAGAAACAGTCATATCGTCTTCTGTTAGACTTTGAGTCTTACATCATCATAATTATTTCGTAAGTCCGGGATTTTCTTAGGTCGCTGTCGGTTACAATCGATCGATAAACAGGGCGTGTCGATTTCAGTCCTGTCATTTTCCTGTCAGCTTCAACCGCTGTAGATTTCGTCCAATCGATAAACGGGCGTGTAAATTTCAGTCTGGCTGTTTTTTATTTATAAATTAGGCCTAGCTGACATTGTAATCTACTGTTTTATACCATAAGACATAAAAATGGTAAGAGAGAAAAAATATATATCAAGTTAAAGTAATTTGCCAAGGTCTATTTGAGTAAATGAAAAATGTAAAATAATTTTTGGTCAATCTGATGTCCGGGAGTTATAGTCAATGAAAAGGGTTTTCTAAATGGTATGATATCGCCATTGAGTGAATAATTAAATTATGGGCACGTGAAGTGTGAATATGTGAATCAAATAGAAACACACACACACACACACACACACACACACACACACACACACACACACATATATATATATATATATATATATATATATATATATATATATATATATATATATATACACCCTTATTAAGAAATTTTATGTAACGGAATTAATTCGGATAAAAAGACTATGCATGTACTCTAACAATCTTTAAGTAAATCGCTGTGGTAATGGGTAATAAGCTCTGAAATTACATGTGTTTGTGTATTTGTATTTATTGTTTTACTCAACCACTGAACCTTACCGACCTTGGCGAAATCACCTTTATTTCAAAGCGATACTAAGAAACACAAAGGCCCCGAGTTGTCGCTTGGGCGTTGGATGTGGCCCTTTGGCCTATTTTAGAACGATTCTCGTGTTTAATCAATAATTTAACTTTAAAAGGAAAGAAAGTGCGTTGGAAAGAAAAAAATCCAACATAAAACATAGCATGAGAGTATTTATATATCTAGAGACCATGAATTCTTGGATTAAAGCAAGTGCGATTCTAACTATATGCATGTTCTTCTAGCCCAAAACAGTCAGTATTTCTGAAGTATTGTAGACCCAAAGTAATGTTATAAACGAAATAGAGTTACTGCTCTTCCTTACTTTAATTTGGTCTACGCTAATTTTTCATTGTTTTAACAAACATCCCTCACCGAGGAAAACAAGAACCAAATCGACTCAAGCGTACAAATGAAAAAAAAACCCAGCCGCAACACTTTTTTTTTGGACAAATCTGTATGTAGTATACGTGGATTTTAATTGAAATCCAGAAAATATAACATGAATTCAAATTGACATTAAATGTCTGATACGTACTATTATCATACAGCAATTCCTCCTGAACATTTACCGAAACCAAAAAATAAATAGTACATGTTCACAAAAGCTTTTGTTCTAAAAAGGAAGTGTGGAAATCATACTAGTAACCTATAGTTTTCCATCACTTCAAAAATACCAGTCTCTTAACAATTTGAGCGGAAACAGGAAACATCCATTTGCTATTCGTTTGTCAGCACAATACTAGCAAAAAGGAAGACGCTTTGAGAGTCATAGAAAATGGCAGACAAAGTCGACGTCAACACACCACTGAATGCAAAAATAGCAGAGGAATTATACTTTAAAGCACAATTTGAAAATGGGAGTGAAGAACCACATGTCGCCATAGAATGCGGCTCGGGTGACGACGTGAGTTTCACGGGGCTGGGCAAGGAGGAGTTGATGAAATATGCCGACGACCCTTTCTGGAAAAAAGTGAGGCTGATCCTTCTGATCGTGTTCTGGATAGGATGGACTATTATGTTGGTGGCTGCTATTTTCATTATCGTCCTGGCACCAAAATGTCCCTACCGACCCGACCTAAAATGGTACGACAAGAGCACTGTTTATGAGATCTTCCCCAAATCTTTCCAAGACTCTAACCCCAAAGCTAAAAAGGCAGACACCAAGACAGGAGATGGAGTGGGAGACATTAAAGGTATTTCGGAAAATTTGTAAAAGTTAAATGTTTGCTTTTAAAGTCCCTCACTCATTTAAAGATATAATTTGTACACGTATCTTTTTTCATAATTAAAATCATTAGTGACTAACGTGTGAGTTGTTTTCTATCAGTTTGTGTTTTATACTTTTGAGCCTGTGCCACTAAATGAAATAATGGCTTTGTAATTGATAACCAAATGATTATTCGTCACTGCAGCTACTTTAGGTTTGAAAGACAAATAGAGTAAGTTCTGAACTAACATATATTTTCGTAGGAAGAATACTTCTTTTCACTTTTCACTTCACTCACGATGTTTGCTGCAAAATATTAAATGAAAAAAAATTATACAATTATTTTTTTTATCATGAACTACTTATTTGACATCTTTCATTTACAAAAAAAAACTTTGATTCACGAAGAGAAAAGTCGCTTCCATAAGTTAGCTAACATCACACAAAATCATTTCTCACTGGATACTGTAATTTTGTTATTTCATCTTAATTCTGAGCTTGATCAGTTATGAGATGTTTTGTAAATACCAGATGGCTGTCTTTAAATCCAAGGCATAATATTTTTAGGAATTCAAGATCGTTTGAAGTATCTGAAGGATGTTGCTAAAAGCAATATTCTTTACATCAATTCCTTGTATGAAAGTAAAGACGAGGACCGTCTGGCCATCACCAATCACGTGAGCATAGACCCACTGTTTGGAACTATGGGAGACTTTGACATGCTACGGAAAGTCACTAAAAAATTGGAAAGTACGTATTAATGTCGAAAAGGTGACACAAATGTTGAGAGGAAACTTTACGCTTGTCGAAGAGTTTGAAGTAAAATTTCCTCATCGGCTTCAAACAGCAATTAGACTAGTTTAAAAAAAATGGTTTTAATTTGAGGTCATGGGATAAACATTATACAGTCTGAATTGCATTTTTTTATTTAAAGAGCCGCGGCAAAAGAAATAAAAGTTTTGAAAACAAATACCTTCTAACAGAAAATTAAGAATTACATTTCAGAATTTCAGAATGTAGGAGCTTGTCGATGTTCAATACACCATGACACGTGAAAATTTAATGTGATGAAATTTCAAGTTTTGTCTTTTTCCAATAGTGCGTTTGATAATGGATTTCATTCCTAACCACACTGGAAAGATGAACAAGTGGTTCAAGAAGAGTCAGATGAAATATGGAGTATACACCGACTACTACATCTGGGCAACTTGTGAACCAAATAATAATACATACCCAAACAACTGGGTACTGATGTTTTAAACTGAGTTTTTAAACTTCCCTTTTGTATCTAAAACTTCCTTTTGTATCCATTAGGGAAGAACTACACACGATAATGCTCGCCACCTGTCTAATTCTTCCTCCATATATAATTCAGAATTTATATAGAACATTTGTACCGTTCCATTTTTTTAAAGATAAAAAGCAAGTTTCAGTTCCTTAGCTCACTGAAACAACAGGTATAATCCTTCATATCCTTTATATCAGATTACATGTACATATTATAGTATAGCAGTATGCAAAATTATGACAGATGAGTGTCAAAGGAGGACGAGCGTGGACGTATGACGACACCAGAAAGGAGTGCTACTTCCATCAGTTGGAGAGCGACAAGCCAGATCTAAACCTGAGGAGCGCAGACGTCAGACAGGAACTTGAGGTGTCTTAAATTCCTCAGCCAATTTAATGAGGAGCGAGTTTAAAAAATGTTGAAATAATTACTAGTAAAGTTTGCATTGTAATTGAATATGTTTGTTGGTTCTTTGTCATAGAGCATCTTGCGTTTCTGGTTGGATCGAGGAGTGGATGGTTTCCATGTCCAGAATGCTCAGTATCTGTACGAGGACGAAAATCTGGGGGATGAAACTCTGATTACTGGAAAAACAGGCGATGTAGGGGTTCTTTCTTCATATCGCACATCAAAACTGAGAAATCCTTAAATTTGTAGTGCTTTTATTTATCTTTTTTTCATACAGAATTACACTGATTTTGAGCACAACCAGACCATGAACCATCCTGAAAATTTGAAGATTCTGCAAGGCTGGAAGAATGTGTTGGAGTCGTACAATACCAAGCCAGGCAGAGAAAAGGCTCTTATTGTGACGGCTAAAGATGACCTGAACACAACCATGGAGTACTTTGATGCAGGAGTCACCATTGTACGAGTCAGCCCGTTGTCTGACAGTGGTGCTTCATTTGCTGAGGGTAGTGTTTCACTGGCCGTGAGTAATGCTTCACTGGCTGAACGCATGGAGACGAAACTGAAAGATTTAATATCCTTCAACAGAATCGGATTGATGGTGAGCTACTCACTTCTCAGCTGTTTATATGCTATTATTTAAGAAAATATGTAAGATAATTCACCACCCCCTTCAACAAAACTTTCCAATATACCTAACGTTTGGAAAATGAGATGTCTAAATTATTGAAGCATTTGATTTACAGTATAGTGATAAAGATTCGAGCCGTTTGGCCAGCCGAGTCGACGTCAATCCAGAACAAATTAAAGCTTTGTTGACTCTACAAGCCACTCTGCCTGGAGTTCCGTTTAACTACTACGGGAATGAGATCGGAATGACTGACCACCCCACACTGTCTGCACCTAACAAGTACAGGACACCAATGCAGTGGAACTTTAAAGGAACAGGGTTCTCCAAGAACACCCTATGGTTGGAGCGTAATGCTAATTATAGAGAGTTTAATGTGGAGGTAAAAGAATTTTTTTTGAGATATCAGAGTTTGAACATTAAAATTTGGTCAGTGGAAAATTAAAGACAAAATGCTATGATAAGTTATAGCAAAATTTAATTTGGTTTTTCTCGTCATTTTTATTTTTTTTATGTGTTGAAAATAATCATACAATGAAAAGATGTAATATGTAAATATTTGAATGTCTTGCCTTATACATTTACAGACTGAAAAGGTCCATCAAAACGATTACTCTACATTGATGGTGTACAAACGACTTCAGGAACTGAGAGGGAATGAGTCTTTCCAGTGGGGAAAGATGAGTGTGAATAGAACTGGGAACCTCCTAATGTTCACCAGAAAGGCCGATGGATTCCCGGGTTACCTGGTGGCCATTAACCTCGGAACCAGTAAGGTGACCGAATCTTTCCATGCAACCACCAGAATTCCCAAGGAAGTCAAGGTGGTCTTTCATACTCACAAGGACGACAACATCGCCATCAGTTTGTCGGAGACTTCCTACATACTGGATCCAAGTCATGCCGTTGTTTTCAAATATAATAGTGAATAATTGTTTGTGTATGATATAATTGTAGATTTGAAGTTTACATGTATGTAAATATTAAGTACTTTTCAATATTAATACCTTAATCTTAATGTCACAAACTGAGACATGAAATTTCATTTCTTATACTGGCTTGTTTATGCCAAAAACTGACCAATAATGTTGTTTAAAAATAAAAAGAACAATAAATATGAGGTTTTACATGTTGTTTTGAATGTAAGGTGTGTACGCAAGTATAGAACAACGCCTTTTTAATAACTAAGAACTGCGCAGCTGCCGACTTAAACTGAAGAGATGAAAAGGGTTTATTGGTGTCCACTCTACAACTATTTAATGAAGACGAGATTAATCATGCACATCCAAGTTGTAACTTTTTCTCAAAATAGGGTACCATATTTTTAAAATGCCTGTCAGAAACTATCAGTTATTTTAAAATTACTGACATTCAAATTCAACTGATGTTCTGTGCTAAATGTTCATATAGCCGGTACGAAAACCGAATCCCGATCTGACCAGACAGTGTAAATCCGCTTTTTATACGAATATACACATTCTTTGAACTTTTGAGAAATGTGTCATGTTGTAAAATTTGAATTTACTGGGTGGGTGTAAATACAAAATTTACAACATCATGTTGTAAATTTTGTATTTACACCCACCCAGTAAATTCAAAATTTACAACATGATACAAAATTTACAACATCATGTTGTAAATTTTGTATTTACACCCACCCAGTAAATTCAAAATTTACAACATGACACATGCTTTAAACGCATTATATAAGTAGCCGTGATTAGTTTATTAATTAATACGATTTATTCAAAATGCATTTAATAAACAATGTTTATATACTGTTAGATGTTTTAGTTTCTACTTTTGAGGTTCACAATGCGTTAATCATTTAGTTTTCGATCAAAACATTAGCTTCAATAAAGTACGGACTGCATGTACATTTGCTCACTTACTTGTCTAATAGAAGGTAGATGAAGAAAGAGGTGAACACAAAGTGCTTTAGAGTACTCTAGTATGCATGAAATTGAAAGAGCACAATCTACAGAAATAAGTAAATAAGTAATCTGAGCTTCAGATACTAAATATTATTTCATTATAAAATAGGCGCATACATTAACAAACTATGAATTCTTAAAACCTAAAACACTCAAAAACTTAAGTTAAAGTGACAATTCTAAGAGCAGCGGAAAAAATGATGTAAAATGCAGCCCCTAGATAATTGAACCCCCCCCCCCCCAAAAAAAAAAAAAATTAAACAAAATAAATAAATAAAATTCGGAACTTCTCTCTAATTTGCATCATCTTAATCTTTAATAAATTTAGCTCCTCTCCACATTTCAAACCCTTTATGAGCGCAATAAGGTCGGTTTTCCTCCTTCAGCTGGTCAGTGTTCTATCAATTTGCGATATAAGAAAAAATTAACCTCACTGTGCTCTTATGTATCTTTTAAAGGTATATAAAAGTCAATTTGGTTTTCCCATTATAAAGTGATTTTGTTTACCTGGTGTGAATTTGCTTACTCGTCTGAACCAGGCCTGTCACGTGATATACATTTTAGTAAGCGTGTTCGATGTTTCTATATACATTTATGCCTTTAACCTTAATTAATTTATGCGAATACATTTATATTTGCCGATTTTATTTTTAATGGCTGTTATTTCTGATTGCCTAGATTTCCCCCAACTGGTGAGATTTTAGCAATAAACAACTTTAACATGACATGAAAACGAGTCTATAAAAAGGGGTCGACGGCATATCTTTGATCACGATATATTGTAAAATGAAGGCTACCGGTGTAAAGAAGAACATTGAAATTCTTATACCGGTGTAACGACAAAAAGTGCCCCCCGTAAAATATTGACCGAGAGTCATTTTTTCGTCGTTACACCGGTAATCATCATTAATGCATTGCTATAACGCACTTTGAAAAATTACGCATTTTAAATTTTTTTTTCATAGTGCGTTGCCACAATGCATACGTTTTGACAATCGCCGCAGAGTGAAGATGTCAAAATTATCTGTGGTTCAGTTCACCACTATAAATTAAATAGTTGTTTCAAAAACATTAAACTGTATACTAACTTGAAATCTTGTTTTGTAACGATTATATATGCGTCATCTGAGTGGGCTTTTACGGTAAGGAAAATTAATCGGACACAAGGTTTTGCAATATAAATGATTGAAGACTGTGACTGAAAACCCTTAATAAGGATTAAACAACAGCTTTGTGTCCCATACCACTTAAGTATGCCAACTGGATGATATTCCGGTGATAGCAAAGTGTTAAAACCCCAGTCATTTATGAGTATACATTTAAAACACTTGCGAGGCACATATAATGTATGTTAATTAGGATTAAAAGCAAGACGTCAAATCTCCTCAACTATGGATTAACACATTTTGATTTACTGTAATGCACACAGTCACTGTTATTAACCTGAGTATGAACGGTTATCAATTTCAGACACCCGCAAAACGTATCGTATAGTGCACTTCTGTCTCGGAATTTGGCCAATTCTTACAAAAACATGGATGTAACAAAACCGTAATGTTTTATACATAATATATTTTAACGAAATTGGACTACGCCAACAATGCTCCAAACATCTCAGTTCGCTGTTATTGGTTTTCAACAAGAAGTGCCGAGAGCTCAAACATGCAACGGGAACTTCAGGATCCATCGCCTGGCGACGGACACAGATCTGAGAGAACAAATGAAATGGTTCAGAAACACAAATTTCCCCGAGAAGCGGAACCCTATCATTACTAACCGGATATACGGTGATCTCCGGCCTGGTGGTTTACTAGAGAGACAGAGGACATTCGCGGGAAACACGGCATATTCATCCACAAAAGATGTATTTGCGATTTCAGGTACCAAAATGGACATGGAACCAGAAAAACAAAGCAGACCTAAGCTGTGGTCTCAAGAGGTATCTAGATCGTTGCCGACTGTGTCTGAGTGCTTTACCCCTCCGTCCCTCCCCACTCGTCCGCCTCCTAAGCGAGCTAATATTTCTATCAGGAGATCTCATACAACAGCCGGCGTTGGCATAAAAGAGAGGCAAGACAAAAAGTCAAAAATCCCTCGAACTGCTGACAGTAAATTACCCCAACTTATAAGGGAAATCACCGAGTCTGACAGAAACAAGGCTACACAGACTAGTGCTAAGCGACCACCGGGAGGATGGCGGTCTCTCGGAGACGAAACGCCAACTAGTCGAAACACTGCGCGAGGAGCAGACGACAGAGAAAACGTCCCGAAATTCCTTCCGGAGGTCCAAAGTGCCCGAGAGATGAACAGGAGAAATGAGTCTGTTCTGCCGGTAGAACCTCTTCCGTTTATCCTCACCCCGTCCACAGCGGCTGTTCCAGGTACCACCTTCACCCCCGCCAACACCTTTGCCTCGAATCAGACCCCAGAAAGCAGAAATACCAACAAATCAAGGCGCGGTCCTATACCATTTCGGAATGCCGCCCACAGTACTTTTATTTGACACAAGAATCTAAAGAAACACATTTTAGTCTTTTCCGCCTCTTATGTGAAAATTATGAAATTTTCGAAAACGAAAATGCGATAAATGGAATTTCGATGGTTCCAACATCATGTGCACTTTCTTACAGCACCATCCGATGCCTGATATTTGTTTTCCTTTGGCAACAGCCACAATGAAATCCTATATCATTATCCTTCATTAATAGCATCCCATGTCTATGATTAAATTGAACCTCAAAATTAGCAGTAGTATTTATAATAGTTCAATATCTATCAGAGACGTATATACTAACAGAAGTTAGTACATGTATATTTTGTACATCCCTGATATCTATGAAATCAAAAATTTAAGTTGCTTTTTCAAGATGTTGTTTTCTTTATAATAAACTTAAAAATTTTCTAAATGTCTCGTTTATGTTTTTCTTAGTTTACCATTTACCTGATAAAGTTTTGAATAAAATAAAATCACAAGTCTAAAATGTACATAATTATATTTTTATTATACTGGACATCAAATCATCAAGCATCTTATGTCATGAGAAATTTTCTTTTTTCTTTACACAATAAAAAAGCAAGATCAACTGTTTGGTCCTCATATTGTGTTTGTATTGGATTGACAATCAGATACATGTACGCGTAACTGGAATCTTTGCTCTTTTTATTTCTGGAAACAGCAGAGTTCCATTCTAAAAACTTAGCAAAAATCAGCGAATTGCTATGATTCCACATTCCAACAGTTTCTCCAGCTTTTTTGCTATGTCTGGATTCTTCAAGTGCCTAGGAAAATAAGCAAATACTTATGAAACTTCAAAGTTTTAAATGTTTTAATTACTTGTAAATAAATATAATTATTACATGTATTAAAGTTTTTTTTTAAAATTAAAATTGTATCAACCGGGGTGGTACTGCAATAGATCTTGTTTGACCTGCCATGATATAGTATCATTCAGAGTATCTCTTTCAGAATTCTCTTCTTTTTCCAATCTTTTTAATTCATAATTTCTAAATGTACTTATAAATTTACTGCTAAGAATTTACTCAGTATGCAATACCAAATACCCGGTAATGTCTTTACTGAAACATCCAGGTATAGTTTGCAGTTAATATGAGAAATGAATAGGGCTTCAAATGCTACTCACTCTTTGAATGCATTAGGATCTTTCTGCATTTGTTCTAAGATCAAGCGCATGGCTGGGTCATTGAGGATAGCTTGAACCTCGGGATCCCCCATTGCACGTCTCCGGACGGCCTCAGGATCATTGCCTTCAGCCATCATAGCATCACGATACCCCTTCTGTGCCTCCTGCAAAAGCAAATTTTAAAGCATCTTTAAAATACCTTTAAATGATTATTGACAGTTAACTGATCATGTTCATCATGTGATTGTTGCTATAGAATATGTAGTATCATTATGTAACAAACATTTCAGATGTCATGTATGAATATTGTATACAAATCGTATGTTGACGTACCTGTGATCTTTTTATAAAAATACTGAATACCAGTAAATCTCATTGGATTACAGAGTAAATTTAGAACCGTAATTCAATCAAAATTCTGATTTAAAATGTGTATTTTTGCAAAATTTATTGTCATGTAGATATCCCATACAAGTATATTACTGTACTAGAACTGAAAAAATTCATACATATATATTCTCATGATTATGGTACATTTTTCTGACTTAATTACAAGTTGGTCTGTTTGAACATAAAATGTCAGCAGGACTGCTTCATTCTTACCTCAGAGTTTGGATCAATCTCCAGAGCTTTCTGGTAGGCACTCGAAGCCTTTGTCGGTTCCTTCATTGCCAGCAGAATGCTTCCCTTTCTGAGGTAACCTTTTACTGTTCAAATCAGACAGAAATGTAGTTCAGAAGACAGTTATTCAACTGAATTCAGTTTTAAGGAATGGTATATGACAAAACATTCTTATGTAAATGGCTTGATCAAAATAATATACGTCATGGATGTGTACTGCATCTATGAAAAAGTCAGCAGATTTTACACCTTTAAACAGAGAACCTCAGGTTTCAGAAGAATTTTTTTATTCTGTTTATGACTTACTAAATTTAGGATCCAGAGCAATGCATTTCTCACAGTCAGCCAAAGCAAGATTGAACTCCAATAACTTTGTGTAGCAGGCAGCTCTATTGCTGTAGATTTTGGCATCATCCGGGTTGCGCTTGATTGCTTCATCATAATGTTTCTTAGCCTCAGGATACTTCCCTTTAAGAAAAGCATCAAATTATCTGTCAAATTATCTGTCAGTAGGCACATTGTAAAATTGTGATGTCTACATGGGACATCAGTGTTCAAATTCATCAGTCTGATCGAAACTTATTAAGGCTCTTATTTAATTCAAAGACAACATTTGGTAAATTTGAAATTATTTGTTGACGTACCATCTTGGAAATATTTATTTCCCTTGTTCTTTTCTTCCAGTGCCAATTCAGGATTAACGTAAGCCAAGCGTTCCTTCTCCTTCATTCGTTTGTCAATCTGAAATAAACAGTAAGAATTATTCCATTGTGTTGTTCAATGTAATTACTGTACAGTTACATTATTATGTACACTTTTTCCTTACATTCAGATCCATGAACAAACTTCAAGTTGCAATATTGCATACATGTTCTCAAAGAACTAGCTGCTTCTAATATAAAGGTATCTCCTCTATTTAAATAGTATCATTCAAAAATAATATATCTCTATTATATGTTTAACTGAAAATGTCTGATAATCTTCCTATTAGTCATCATTGTCCAATAGTTGTTTATCTGTGATGTCACTAAAATGACAATTTCTCCTTAAACAAATGGGTTTGATGAGCCTTAAATTGTTAAAAAATGTTTTAATTGAATCCTAAGTTACACTTACTTCTAGGATCAATTTAGAAATTTCAGGTGTTCGGTGCTCTGATAGGGACTTGTTCAAATAGCGCAGGGCACTCTCGTCATCATCCTTTTTCAGGTAGGCCTTCCCAGCTCGAGCTAAAGCTCTGTACATGGTAAAATTGAAAAAAAAATTATAACAGAGAAATAACAGAGATATGAGAAATGTAACCTGAGGATTCATACAACTAAAGGGTTTTTCTTCATTACTTTTTGTTATAACATTCAAAATATAAATTGTGAGATAATTCAACACATCTCTTGTTCATTGGTGCAAAGTTTAGTTTCAGTTGGTGCATACAAGAAGTTAGAATCCTTATTGTGGTCAAGAAATCCTTTACTTATAAAACGGCCAACAGACAATTTTACATTTCTATATATTCTCTCAAAAAGCAGTTTTATTTCCAATACCCACAAAGTTTCAGGAATCATGTACATGTATGTATAAAATGTATTTTCTTTTAAGAAAATGGAAAGAAAAAGATTGTTACTTTGCTATCAAGGTGTAGTCAGCTCGATTTTCACGTCCTATTTCTACAGCCTTCTCACATTCTTCTATACACTTGTCATAGTTTTCTTGTTCAAAGTAGACCGCTGGAAGAAAAATGTGTTGAGAGACTTAAAAAATATGTAAACTTTGCTTTTGGTACAGCTTTGATATTGACTCATGTTGTTAGAGACACAAGGGCATAGGCACCAATAAACAGTAGCTGTAGTGTTTCTCTTGAAAAATATTTTGGGTTGACAGAATGCAGACCTCGTTTCTCATCTAATGTCCCAGCCTCAAATCTATGGTTATACCTCAAATTTATGCACAATTCTTAATTAGTACAGTAGTTTCAAAATGGTGGGGCCTAATATTACATTTATGCATCAGTTGTAAAATAGTAAGATCTGATTGGAAGTAAGATAAATATGGCATATGCTTTTGTACCTACAAATTTCAAATTCGGATTTGTGAATCTTAAAAATACTTGTATCACTATCAAGACAAAGTAAATATGAAACTTTTCATCAACTTTTGAGAATGTCCAAAAATGTTTGAAAGATTTCCTGAAATAATGTGAAATTAAATCATATTTTTTGTTACAAACTTGAACTTCAATCAAAGTATCTCGACTTCCCACCTGCTCTATTATTGCGGAATGTGATGTTGGTGGGGTCTAGTTCAATGGCCGCAGAGTAATGACCCAGTGCCACCTCAAAGTCTTTCTTCTTGTATGCAGCATTTCCTTTCTCTTTCTCCTCAAGAGCCTGACATGAAAGAAAGAAAACAATTGTAACAATCCCATACAACACTAAAATTTCTCAACAGGATAAAGGTGATGTACATGGACACCAGTGGTTCTCTTTTGTTAGTATAGCTCTGTCCAGTGACATCACCTTTGAATTTACTTTCTCTGAACTACTGGGAGCTGAGGAGTCTGGGGAATTGGGGTTAGGAGATGAGGCAGATTTAGAATCAGCGGAAGTTTGAGGCGGCGGCGAATCTGTTTCCATCTCTTCACTTTCGTCCTCCCCTGTAAATGCTGATGGCGTGGTGATATCAAAACCAAGAAGTACACCAAGAGTTGTAATTATTCTCGGATCCACCATATCTCTGAGAAGAGTACAAAATCAAAACAATTAATTTAAGCTTAAATTATTTTCAAAATCACAATTCTGACAAATAAAGAACATGGTACAGAAATTTCATTCTTACTTTTTTTGAGAACTCACTGAACATAACATAATACATGTACCATTATTTTATAGAAGACATAAAAACAAGAATTCCAAGAAGCATTCCTATGTAACAAATCTGTCTCTCTTACTTGAGATCATTGGGATTCTCCTTTAGTTTTTCTATCATTTGACAATAATCAGGCTGATTAAGATATTCTCGTGTTTTAGGGTTTGCCAGTAGCTTTGCCATCATATCAGGAGCTGCAAATGGACTGGATATTGGCTGACTATTCCCTGGACCTGCAATCAAGATGTGTACTGTAGTTCATATGATCATTAAACCAATAAATACCTAATATATCAGTAACAGAGACCTAATGACTAGTAATAACAATCAAACAATGAATTTTAAAAGAAATCAACAGTTTCATATAGAATCAGATGCTAGTTCCCATTACAAATCTTTCTAATAAGGCTTTAGATTTTTATTGTTCACATGACAATTAAAATATAAAGATAACTAAAAATCAATAGTTTTATTCATTGTGCATTCAACACATATAATTTCAACATTAAACAACCTTAGAAGTTACAATAATACTTGTTCTCCTTCTTGAAATGACTGGAAAAAATTACAGTAAGCTGTTATTTTTTTCTTTTCAATTTATACTAATGATTAAATTATTTTCCAATTTATCTATAAGAATTTAACATGAAATTTTAGTAAAGCAGCTCTTTCATGAAGACTAGATATTAAATAGCCAAAAATTGTACACATATTCTTTACAAAGAATAATTTCAACACATTCAAAGAAAAAAACATCAACTATAGTAGCTTACAAAACCTTGCATACTTTCAAGTCAAAACCATATTCATGTAAATAACAGTACATACTAAATTCAAATATCTAAGGAATATCAGTCAACATGATACATACAATGTTACAAACAACCCCTTTGACTCTGGTTAAGCTTTTTAAAGCAAATTATACCTTGAAGCTATATTACACTTCTTGTGTAGTCATTTACCTGTAAGGTGAGATTTAGCATCTTCCATTCCCTCTTTCAGAGCAGCATTATCTGGGTTTACCCTTAATCCATCAGAAAATGCTTCACAAGCCTCCTCAAAGCGATAAAGTTTAGACAAAGCAGCACCTTTCCTTGAATATCCCTAAGTAAGGTAGCAATAATGAATATTGAATATAACATTAAACAAGAGGCCCATGGGCCTTATAGCTAGCATGAGTAACATTATTTCTATGAGAGGGCAGAGGTTAGCAAAAGTTCAACAAATTAGAGCATTGTAATGATCCTGTAGGAATTAAAGCCTTGCTATGTAGTAGAGTTTAAACCTGTTTATTAAATTTTTTACTCCAAAATGACTTGCCTGATGTGATTGAATGATTGTTTTTTATGTAAAATTTGAATTTCTCATATTTCACCATTTCTATGTGCAAGGGCAACAGATATAACTAGCTTGAATGTGCATATTTTTGTATGCTTGCTTAGTTTAGAGTTGTCACAGTTAAAACATTTTTAGGGAACAGCATTTGGGGAAATTTTTCAGATTGGTTTGGGCTTTTCATTTAAATTTTATTATATATTAGACTGTGGAATCTTTAGAATTCGTGGTATTCGTGGGTAGCCCTACGCCATGAATTAACATCCTCAACAAAAACAAATTTTGAAAGAGTTAGTTTTCTTACTAAAACTGAAAAGTTTTCTTACTAAAACTGAAAAGTTTTCTTACTAAAACTGAAAAACCGATGCATCCACGAAATAACACCCCCACGAATAAGCAAAATACCCACAATCCACAAAATTTGGCCCCCGTGAATTTTAATTCTACAGTTTATCAAGTACATGTACACTGAAATTCAATCTTGTGAATTAAACTTAAAAAACACCTTATTTGTTTCACTGAGTTCACATATCACATACTGTACACCAAAAGGCATGACTGATAAGATTTTTCACATGTGCTTGAGGACAGGACATCCTTCCTGGTGTAGTTGATTTCTCTAGGAATGTATTTAGAGCCATATACAAACCTATACCCTTTCAAAATCTTACAATTTACTGAAAATCATTTCCTCTCAGTGTTTTTTTTTCACCATTTGGGACTGGGGGCTGTGGCCCTTTCAATTGAGATATTACCACAAAATGGGACAATTGGGAAAAGTTGTTTTATTGATTATAAGGAATTTTAATGATTTCTACCATTTATTTAAAACTATTTAATTAAAGCACAATGCTTCTTTTTCTAGAATTTTTAAAATCTTTATTATTCTGTTCAGTCTTTCTTGAAAATTTTGACAACTTGTACAAAGATTTCTTTTTAAATTACAATTGGGAATTTGGGTTCAAAATTGGGAAAATATTAGGAAATTTCTGATTGGGACTGGGGCCAAATTTCGGCCCCAAATCAGGCCCTAAAAAACCACTGTCTTTGTATATTTAAAGAAGAAAGGTATGACACTCTGTTTGATAACTGTAATGGATGTTAATTCTAACATCTTTCAATCACTGTGGTATGAAATTGATTAGAATGTAAAAAGACTCTTTGGATGTTAATGTATTACAAAATGCCACTGAAAAATGTTTACTCCCGTCACAGCTATATATATAAAATGTTTTAAATCTGCTGTTTAATATCCTTAGCTACTGTCTGCAGGATGATCTGCAGACTACACTTGTAAAAACCATCTTTTGATCTTTTTAGTCATATGATGCGAATGGTATACATGTGCATTTCTTATTTCAGACTCCTTTCTTTAATAATCAATAAGAGCTCATAGTCACAACGAGCTTAATCCCTGTGACTCAAATGATAATGTTAAAAGTCAATGACATTGACAGAGGCCAGACACATTTTGATTAGAGAAAGTCCACTTGAGCCACATCACTCAGGTGAGCTAAAAAACAGTCATATTTATGGAGCACATTTGGGCAATATTTTAAAAATAGAAATACATATACCTGTAAAAGAATTACAACTGAAATAGATGAAAGGGAAAATATCCAAGATAATTTCATTCCCACATTATCATTTTTCACTTGGAAAAATTCACATGAATAAAAACTGATTTCTTACAGAGATTTTAATTAGGGATGTTGACATCTTTTCTTCATTTGAAAGTCACTTGGAATACCTCACACAATTTTTTTGTGTTATCATCTGGGTCTGTTGCAATACAAAATCCCCATGGACATCACATTTTTTAGCCTTGTATTGAAACCCGATAAGCTAGAGGGAGTGTTTCAAAGGAGAAATATTGGTCATACTTTTAAAAGAACATCATTTGAACCCTGAGATCTTTATAAATATTGAGTAATTAAGCAAAATGTGGATCAAGGATATCTTGGAACAGAGTATAGAACTTTCTATACTGATGATTTACACTTTGTAAAAAATCTGATTTAATGACGTCAACTCCATTAAAATTGAAATTACACATCTATCAAACTATCATAGAGTTAGATTATAAAAAAATGGTTACCTTTGCCCATTCTGGATTTAGCTGAATAGCTTTATCTGCATCTTTGATGGCCTCTAGGTATTTCCCTGCATGTGTTAGGGCTGCGGAACGGTTGCTGTACAGAACATGATTATCTTTGTCCAAGTCAATCGCTGCTGTATAATGTTCAATTGCTTCTTGATACTTCTGCTGATTCAATGCCTCATTTCCTTGAATTTTGAGAGCTTCTGCCTAAAAATTTTTAGGGCCAATGGGGCGAATGTAAAGTTTTCCCATTGTAAGTTCATTTTTTGGTTAGTTCATTGTTAAGTAGTACTATTTTTCATTGAAATAGTACTTAAACCATGCATAAATTTATACAGAAATACATAATAAAGGTGTAACAAACATACTTTGGAAAGATATTGATCACACTTTCATTTCTAATATTTTTCTAGAACATGCGATAAATAAATTTCATAAATTAAACTCGGGCTCGGGTAGGGAACACGTGCGAAATTTTTGACACCGGTCGAGAAATCTCGCATGCGCCTAACTCAAAATATTTCCTCGACATTTAAGCTCTTTGTGATCTAAAAGAACGACTATTTTTCAAGCCATTCTCGCTTATTTCGTCAATACATACCTTCTTCTTGTTTATGTCAGCCATGACTTCTCGAAATTTCTCTGAATTACTTCCCTTCTGCGAGATAAATGTATGGAAGCCTGTTTGACAACATCACGAGAAAAAATCGAATACGAGGGTCAATCAAAAAATACGAAGACAATGTGGCTGTCTATCATATATTTTTCATGAAAGTCATACTTAACAGATTAATCTGTGCACCAACACTTATGTTATTGATATGCGAAGTTTTAGTCCATTTGATGACACGGTATTTTTATTACCCCTTTTTAAAAACAACATGTTTTGTCACCACGGCGCACGGTAACGTTCAAAACATGACGTCAAGATAAAACACGCACAGTTTATAGATATTCCCCATCTTGATATCGCGCTTAGTCTCTTGTGCCTTTGTCCTTACAATTTAAAATGGCACTGAACCACTTAACATCTTATTTTCACACATTTATTCAAGAATCATATGTAAATTCTTCATATTTTTCATTTTCTAACCGTATATCTCTTAGTGTACAGTAGGGATAACCCTGAACGTCGGTTGACGTTACTTATTTTTTGACCAAATATTTACAGATATTTTACTCTCTTTCGGACTGTTTTATATTCAAAATACAATTACCACCACCCCCAAAAAATTTATTACAGTTAAACACAAACTTGCAAATAATTGTTGCCTTATCTTTTACACCATTGAGCATTTTCATAGCTTGTATCGGCTTTTTTGTGAGTTAAATCTATTTTGTTTGTACTTCTCGTTGCGCCGTGACGTCCGGCGACGTCGATATTTTTTGTCAGTTCTAAAGAGGACTATCTGTCTTTAGTTACTAATATCTGTTTGACAAAACAATATATCCTGTCATTATTTGGTATATAGAATACCATGACTATACTTAATTTGAGGTTTCAATGTTATTTGGTTTTGAGCCCTATTTAAAGAGATATTACGTTTAACATTATATGGTTTATGGTTGACATAACACAAATCTTGACCGTGCGCCGTGACCTTATTTTTTCAGGATTAGATTCTAAATAATTCTTAGAAATAAAGGAATTTACTAATTTTTTTTCTTGCAGATTGTTTGAAACTATTGCTAAATTATGTCTACCAAATTTAGTAATGATATGACGTTAAGTAACATAGCTATGACAAAAGTCTTCGTATTTTTTGATTGACCCTCGTATTGTGACCGAGTTTCGTAAAACGAGTCAAATTCGTCGTTTCGAATTCGATATATAAACTTTAAGAATATAAAACTCGGCTGATAATTACGGATAAAAAAGTGATAAATGTATGGAAGCCCGTTTGACAACATCACGAGATAAAAATCGAATATTGTGACCGAGTTTCGTAAAACGAGTCAAATTCGTCATTTCGATATATAAACTTTAAGAATGTAAAGATCGGCTGATGATTACGGATTTAAAAAAAAAATCAAAAAATGATAAAAGAGTTACAGAGACGTTGTGAAAGCCCAATTATATAGTTCATTTTCGTGGGTTAAAAAAAATTCCGATGAAACGCATATACCTTTTGTAAGTTTAACTTTCGCGACATAATGCAACAATTTTGGAATGAACAATCGAAAATAAAACGTATTGCACGTCCTGCTATAAAAAGTTAGTCGCAAACGTTATACCAATACACCGCCTGTATCAGGCATGCCCCGCGATTTGTTTATAATTTTTCGACTAGAAAACAAGTGCGCGTCATTAGATTACGTTCATATAAGGTTGAAAATATTGCAGGTGACAGTGAATGAAACACAGCTTTTTGCTTTCTCTTATCAAATAAACCGTAGTGTTGTGATTTTTTTCAAATATTTTAGTTGAAGAACAGTATGCTTATAAATGCATTGTTGTCGCATGACGTCATCATGAGCATTCCGGAATATTTTATCGGTTTTAGAATTACGGTTTTACGTGTTTTATGGTTCGTCATATTTCTAGATATATTATAAAGTTGCTTTAACACGTTTTAACTGATGTAAAGTAAAATGAGAATAATGTTTAACAACTTTGAAGTTAAGTAATTAAAAAATTTCGTATGACAAAATTAATACGCCATCGTAGTATTCTCTTTTAAATGTATTATACAGTATATTTTATAATTTCAAAGGAGAATTATTTTACGATCGATCGAAACGTAGCAATATTCTGTCTGATAAAAACCATTCCTCTTCCCTGTTCATTCGTTAGGGACAAGTGCTGACGAGTGTAAGGAAAATTGGGTGGTTTTTATTTGGACTGAGTTAGATTGTCTTTTGAATATGCACGGAATGCACAAACTGACGTCACATTTCTTTATGATCAATATATTAAAAAAGCATCTATTCTATATTCAATCAACGAACAAAAGTTTGTCTACTCTGTCTATACTATATTGATAACTGAGAAGAAATTCAGAGAGGTATATGAATATACACGATTGGAATGCCTTCCGGGAGTTTGGTCTTCCGTACGAACAAGAGATATATGAATAAACACAACTGAAATGCCTTCTTTGGTCTTCCGTATGTACAAGTTTCTGCCCCTTCCCCCTTCTCCACGGATTAGGATTTTAAATATTTCGGGATTGGATAATTTTCCTATGGGGGGGGGGGGCGCTTGTCAAAATTTTTTTTATGAGGTTGACCACACCTCCCCCCCCCCCACCCATGCACACAATAAAAACGATTGCCTGCAAGGGTTGTGTATTTTTCTATGATGCTTGCTACTTTCTTGCCAGCATGGACCACAAAAAGAAAATATTTATGTTTAAATAAATGTCAATACACGTACTTTCATTTTGCTCGAAAGACTTAAAAATCCACTCTCTTAATTTTAAGCTAACGAGGACTGTCTTTTTCCTACTTGCGGGGAACTCCTAACACAGGGCTTCCTTCCTCGTGGTATCTCAGACAAATGAGTTATATTATACACAATGGAGTGAGCGTCTTAATAACGCCAAAAAAGCCCAACAAGTTATAAGTGCATAACTGTTGATTTAGCTTCTATCACTTAAAATCAACAAGAGGTATATTGTACATCACGCGATTTTATTATTTTTATAAATCCAATACTAGCATTAAAGGGACTTGGACACGATTTGACTTAAAATTTTCAAATTTTATTTTTCCATTTTCAATGTTTATACTGATAAATATAGAAGTTTATAATACTATGTTAAAATGTGAAACTCAGATATCAAGTTATAAGCAAGATACAGAGTTCATAATTCTTTGTTTTGTAAACAAAGCTCGAATATTGTCATTTTTACATATGTGTTGTATTGGTGTAAGTTTCAATCAAATGTAACTTTCTTTTGTTGATAATAGTATTTATGAAGATATTGAATTAGTTTAAATTGTTTTTACATGTCATTTTGTCTAAGAAATGGTAAAATTCTACATTATATTTTTTGTAAACATCTATAAGACTCGAGCTTTGTTTACATTACTATCAATTATTGCCTCTGTATCTCGCTTGTAACTTGACTTTAACGTGTAATATTTTGGTCAATCATTTAAAATGCACCATTTAACCATTTTATACATAAAAAATAAAATTTTTGATCTTAAATCGTGTCCAAGTCCCTTTAAAACTTACAATTTAAAACATCTATGTAAAACATTGAAAAGTATACACTATTAGAATTAGAAATATTTATACCTTGATATCTGATGGAGAGAACTAACATAGGCTATTTTTGCCTGCTGTTCAATACACATTCACTTATATACATGTAATTATATGTATATTTTTTAATAAAACATTTCTTAAACTATAAACTTGCAATTATATTAAAAATACTGGCTCAAAGTTGCGATATTTGAAATACTGTATTGAAGTTGTCGATCCAGTTACAAAGAACGTGATTATTTGTAAGGTAGAACTAAAAGAGTACTCGAAATTGTACAAAATAAGTCGTGATAAACATGAAGGAAACAGAAAAAAAACCCCCAAAACACATGCCCTTAATTTTTCCTTTCTCTAATTCTGTATGTTGCTTATTACTTTTTTAATTGCAATATTGTTAAAGGCATTTAAAAAAAAAAATGTTAATTCGTGTAAATCGCGGTTATATATATAGAGTTAGTGAACGTTGTATACTTATATCAAATAAATGATAGAGCGTGAATGCAATAGGTACCATATGCAAACATGTTATAATCAGATAATGGATACATATATCGAATTCAATTTTACCAATATTGATAAAAATAATAAAGTCAGTTTTATTAATATATTTTTAATTTAACAACCATGTGCAAAAGTTTTCCTGGCTCCTTTTTAAAAAAAAATTTATTAACTGAATTTATGTATGATATATATTATATCAAAAATATTATTATAGGCCTAATGCTCCAAATATCCTCCTTAATTTAAAATATTAGTTTATCGGACGCTTATGTCGGATAATCATATTGATTCTTATATTCTTTCGAAATAAATAAATGACAATATAATAAGGTAATAAATAATTAAGACACTTATAATATAATTGATTTTCATATTTATCCAATAAAAGTTGGAATATTGAACCACAAATCAATAGAGAATTTAATGAAAACAATAGTTTCATGTTAAGAGTTTTTATCTACTAAAGTTTTGTTTGTTTTTGTGTGACATTGTGCTTGTTTTCGTTGATGACATAGTCCGATCATCGAGGGAAATAACTCTAAACACGTGTCGTGGTAACCATCTTGTGGCGTTATCACGTGGTTCAGTATTCTTCCGGTTTGACTCGCGGACTGACCCTATTTCGAAGCCTTATGTGAGTATTTATTTGAATTTAGAATTATTAGGCAAATGAAACATATTTTAAAAGTCTTACAATAAGTAATTTCTGTGCACATAGGGAATGTTGTAGTCTTAGTTTATATTTTTTCATGTAAAAACCAAGCAGATTCGCAGGCCACGCCGTCATGTTTACATTTCATTTCCCGCGAAAAAGAACGATATCTTTGCTAATATTTTATTGTGACATTAAAATCTTTAATGAAATATAGAACAATAATATTTTATTTTATCTTAAGTTGTTTGAAATAACTATTATCCTTATGTTTACCTCTTTGTACTCTGGGGGAAATCTCCGAAAGAAAGAACGCATATGTAAACTGAGGATGCCTCCATTTTTAAAATTCAATATAGGGTGAAAGCGTGGTCTTGAATGATACTGGCTTTATACGCAGAATGATGAATTTTTGTTACTGTTTTTCAATTGACGAATACGTAAAGTTAAATCGGGTGGTTTTAATGATATCGGCAAATTGCACCTCGTATAACGAACGGTAAAGCGAAAATCCAGGAGACCTATAGGCCTAGATCTATATTCTATGTTACTTTTATGGCATAGATCTAGGCTTTTGATTCAAAATGCATTTTGTGTATTAAAAAATAAACCAATTATTTGAAATTAAACCAGGGTTAAATGTAGTTCAGTACACGAAGTTTTGTTTAAGAGCTGGTGGCGTTAATCATATGTTTACAGCGTCCAGTTAAACAGCGGGAGATAAAACGATTACATAATCTGAGATAATGGTTACTGTCCTCCCATTGTGTTATTGCTAAGAAAACACAGGTGATAAAATAGTTATTGTAGGTATTGTTAAAAAGGTCTGAGCTATACTGATCAATTAACAAGTATTAATTATTTAATTAAGAGTTTTGAGATCACCTGTTACAAAAAGATTATCTACTTATCTTCAAAGAAAGTTGGATTAAATGTTTGTTTGCCAGAGTAATTATGAGCAACTCTTAAAGTATATGATGATATTTGAAAATACTATCTTATTTATATGGCTTACTGTCCCTGGTTAATCCTACATATATGAGAAGAAGCCATTTGGTGTCACAGGTAGGAATCTTAATTATACTTAGAAAGTGATATATTGAAAAATTGGTGAGAAAATATGTAGAGGTTTATTGGAAATATTATTTAAACCTGTGAATTAATTTTAATGCTTGATGATCATTTAAAAAAAAATAGAGGCAAAAGAATCATTTTATACTGAATAATTCATTAAAATAAAAGATTTTCAGTTTTGGAGTTATTAAAATTATAACTTTGAATTTAAGTGTGATAAAATTTAACAAATGATTTGGAGAAAAGTATATTCCTGATAACAATCACTCAAAAAGTTTGATAAAATACCAGTAATTTGAATGGTAGAGAATTAGTTAATTTAAAGTATATTAAAATTCAATGTGATTTTATCTTTTAAATCCCACCTTTCATCTTTACAAATATTTTCATATGATATAATCTAAAGAATGCATGAACAGATTTGAATCAGCAAGTTTGGTCTATATTTTCATAGCTTAACCATGTCAAAGAAATTGTCCAGAAAAAATATCAAACAACAATGAACCATTGTTTTTTCACCAACTAGAGCATAAAACTATATCATTGTTGTAATCTTAAAAATGCAAACTGAGCAAGAGTATTCATGAACAGTTTTAAACGCAGAATGTCAAAAAAGATGGAATATAATATTACTGTATCATGATAAAAAGGGAAAGTCTTAAATTATATATTAGCCAATAATTTATAATCCTATAAAGACCATTTGATCAACTAACTTGGCACCCATACTATTTATGTGAGGAAATATTTTGCATATGAATAAAATCTAGTATTTCAAGCAAAATCAAAATAATCAAACATGTTATGCAATATGCATCAAGTTCTCTTGGGCTTAGATTTATCAGTTTTTAAAATTACTAAAAAAGAATGCTTTTATTTCATAATTTAAAAACACAAATTTTAAAAATGCATTTTTTACTATTTTCAAAATTGTTCAAGTAAGAAACTGTTCTTTCTTCTCGCCCTCTCTCCAGCTGTTGATAAGGTTTCTATAGAAACTATATCAGATCTTACATCTGTTACAAGCTGAAATAAAAGAAATGTGTATGGTTTCCATGGCAGCTGGCATGTGATTGGTTATGACCCTATTTTCCCTATTGATCAGGAGTCTGCCTTTGACAGTGTCAGTATAAACCAGTGTCCAACTCAACTCCTGTGGGCCTATTCTTTCGGCACACACACTCACACATTGCCAATTATTGGCAGCTCAATATTTAGCCTCCACACATAATACACAAGTTTGTCAGAATTCATTATTTGGAGGAGCAGGAATGCATTTCTTGATGCAGCTAATAGTAAACTGATAAACAACACAGACATTCATTTCTTTCAGTGACAGTTTAATATCAATCTTTAAAAATATACATCATGGAAAGATATCATAACATCTGCCGGAGAAATGTATAAGCTATGATTAAATCTACAAGTGCATGAAATAAGGTTATTTAAACAGGAAGCAGTCGGGTTGTTGAGGAAATAAAGAGTAGGTTTCCAGGATGTTTTCACTCAGGGTAAAGTAACACTGCAAATGTGTGTTTCTCTGTGTCAGACTAGCAGTTAAGGTTTGTTCAAGTTTTATCATCAATATGCAATGTATATATACATGTATGTGACTTTATCAGATAGACAGAATATATCCTCCCAGTTATTTAGGTATCTCTCTCTCTCTCCCTCTGCTGATAAGTATGTCAACCATGCAGGTGTCAGTTTAGTGAAAGAGGGGACACAGAGTCCAGGCGTGGGATTTAAAGCACTCCTTGTGTTAAATGAGGGAAATAATTTTTCTCTAAAAATAGGTAAGCCTACACTACAAGGTGTGCTAGATTTTTTCAGTAAGGTATTTAAAATGTTTTTAAGAAAAAAAAATCCACCCTCCCACAATTTGTTTTGATTTAAAATATTTCCCCTGTATAAGAATATAAGACGCTCTCCCCACTTTATGACAGGTGTGAAAATCCAGCACTTCCCTGCTGTGTTTTCTTGACTGCCCAGAGGCATGATGTAATGGGAATAATTAGGATGTCAGAAGAAAATCGTAAAGAAACTAGTGCCCCAGGCAAGGAAGTACACTTCCTAACAAACAATCTGTGCATAGCCAGGGCGAAAACTGCTGGCTGGGGGCTTCTAATTAGAATATTCTGAGGCATGTACGTTGCCAGGACAACTGTAATAGGTTGCTATGACAATGATGCCTGTTAAATATGAGGTCGCTGTGCATAAAAATAGTTTGTATCACTTGACTGGTTTGGGAGCATTCAGCCAATCAAATTTGCTATCTAAGTGATGAGCTATCCCAGCATACAGTTCTCTAGGTGATGAGTTGGTAACTTGGAGACAGCCATTTTTGTTGTAAAACTTTCCCAGAAAACTGGGAAAAGTTGTCAAAACTTTGTTGATCTTCATCTGAAATGAGAGGAAGTAAATAGACAAGGATTAAAAAGATCAGGTAGGCAAATCCATTAGAAACTAAGCATATATAATCTCTTATCAAACAGGAAAATATAGGACAGTGTGAAGTAAACATGTGACAGAATAACAATATGGAGGATATGTGTACAGATGTGGGAGGGATTTCTGACTTTGAGAGATTAGGTTGACATATTTTCTTCTTTGTTTAATAGTTATTTCAGAAACTGTTACTATTATTTTCACTGAAAATGTGGGAAAATCTAGCCATGTGCTAATGTATTGATACAGGGACCTTTAAATGGTCATTTAAATCTATAAATATATATACAAACCAATCGGAGCACTTTGATCTGATGTATTGATTGATGAAACTACCTGAAGTGATTTAAAAATCAACAGTCATGTATACTGGATTAAGTTACAACAGATGTTGGATGAAATTACCAATACATAAAAAATCATTGTTGTTACATAAAAGAAAAATAAGATTTATTCCCATGAAAATGTGTGAAAATAATCTCAATAAACATGCCAAAATTCTGACCATCTATGAATTGAAGTAAACTTTGTTAATTGCTAATGAGGAGAAATCAACAGTAAAACATGTGAAATAGTTGGTGACACTCAGACTTCCCCCACTGTGAATGCCTGGGTTTGTTGTCAGTAATGGCTGACACCAGCACACTACACAGCAGGAATCAAGAATATGTTAATTTGTCAAAAAATCATGAAAAGGTTTTACAAAAGAACAAGTAGATTAACATTTAGATTTTTGTTTCATTAATTTTTGACAGGGAAATAGTTTTAACACTAGCAAGGGTAGCAATATAAAAGCAATTTAGTTTAGCATATTGGAATCACTTACCTGTTGGTTAGGTGGATGGCATCAGGTGAAAATGCAGGTAATCTCGTCAGCAGCAGCATCAGTCAAAGTCAGCCAATGAAAAGTGAGGTTACAAACTGTTTACATCCTGTCAAGGCAACCACCCATGTGATTCCCAGATGCTATCATAATCAAAAGCTTCCTTTGTCTTCAATGGATTTTTTTCAAGGTGAATAAAAGTACTTGCCATGCTTTTCAATGGATCAATTCTACGTCATAATGACAATGGAACCTGGGTATTCACCAATTAAAGTAAGAGCATTGAGATTGAACTCGGTTATAATTTAAAAATGCATATTCAGTGACAACTTCATTGGAGAGTTTCCATGGTAACTTATAAACAATTGCTCTTGTCATTTGAATAAAATTATTGTATGCAGACAGTAGACACGATTCTCATTAATAAATGATAATCTGGACTAAAAAAAAAATACAGAGAATGACTCAGAAAGCTCTTGAGATTAAAACAGCATTAAAAATTTATTTATGAAGAAATATTAAAAGGAAACCAACAGTTTTATAAAAATGATAAAATATAGATAAACTCACATTAAAAAAAAAGGAGTATGATTTAAAAAAAATAATAATTCCTTAAAATTATGTATAAGATACTTAATCAGAATTGCATTCAAAACTTAGTTATCTGATTATGAAAAGTAAACCTCCACTAAAACTTCTGATAAGGATCTCCATTTCCCAAGGCTGGCTCTGACAATGTACATCTGTTGTCACACTGATCACCATGGTGATTCCATTTGTGTGGTTATCTCTTGATTTTTTTTTTCTCATTTCTGGGCATTCAGTAGCTGGTCTTCTTACAGAGATGATTCACCAAGTATCTGTCAGGAGTTTTTATTTTGTCTTCTTTGTATTTCAGCAAAAAACTAATGCAATAGTCAAGGCAGAAACATGGTTCCTGGAAGTCGATTTGAAGAGAGTGATGCCTCCATGCGAGAGCGACTAGTTAACAGTTTGAGCCAAAGTTTTCCTGGGAGCGCCCTGTCCCGAGCCCTTCAGTGTATGCAGCCAGAATCAGACAGTGAGGATGACGACCTTAAGGGTGACTTCCTCAGTAGCAGCTGTTTCGCAGAACTCCGTTTGGAGAAAGGACCCATCGACAGCGATGACGACCTCAAGCCCCTGTCCTGGCTACAAGACAGCAACCTGCTGAAGAACATCGCCTGTGCTGATGAGGACAGTGAGGATGATCAGAAGGAGAATGGTGACATGTTAAGTGGGAACCACATCAACCAGTCCCATCCCCCTCACGTTCCGTACAACCCGCAGAAACACATCAACAGCAAGCCTCCCTACTCCTTCTCTTGCCTCATCTTCATGGCCATCGAGGACTCGCCTCATAAGAGACTGCCAGTGAAGGACATCTACTCGTGGATCCTGAATCACTTCCCCTATTTTCAACATGCTCCTACAGGGTGGAAGAATTCCGTACGCCATAACCTGTCTCTCAACAAATGCTTCAAGAAAGTGGACAAGGAAAGAGGCCAGGTAAGTTACATTTATATAGCCTATGGACAAAATGAAAGTCAAAACTGTATTATCTCCCTTTAAATCAGCTTTTGTGTACAGAATTCTTTTATAGTCAGAACTGCATTATCTCCCTTTAGATTTGCTTTTGTGGAAAGTTTTATCTTTGGGCCAGTGAATGTCCAAATTTTAGCCCTCTCTCCTTGAAAAAAACCCACAAATTTTATCCCAATGTAACTTGCACATTTCAAAAAAATTAAAACACCCAGTAATACAATATGCAAAATATGGAATAAGAACATTACTGAATAGTGTATCTATTTATACAGTAATACTTGTTTTTTCAACTGACATAACCTAGCTTCATTATTTTATCCATTTAGAAAGCCACAGAACCCTTTTTTAAAAACAGAGAAAAATCACTGACTCCATTTAAATCTGCTTTAATCAACTTAAAGTTTAAGCATATAAAACATTCATGAGTATCATAAACATAAAAAAAATGAGAATTTGATTTCAATTTCATCATTTTGATTTATTAGCAACCATGTTTGATTATGATTAGTAAATGATATTGATTTTACATGCAAAATCAGACAGTGGAATTCTTTTATTGAAAATGAATTGTTCACTGTTAATTAAACTTGTTAATAAAATAATCAATATATAAATTTTCTTTTATTTCAACATATGGTTATATGAGTAATGCCTATTGCCGGATAAAAGAATTAAGTCTGAACTTAGTATGGCAATCAGTCCATTGTTATGTAATCAATGCAATTATTGGAAGATTTTGGTGCAGATTTGGCGTGCCATCAATAAATAATATCTCTTTATTGTGTATGATCAATGGTCAAAATACTATAATTTTCACAAGCACACAATGTTTTCAAAGCATTAAACAGGTCTCAATGAAGGTAAACAAGTAAATAAAGTTCTAATTAAGCCCGGACAGTCAGAACGGCCCTGAGGTGACCTATGCATTAGACCAAGGTACATTCCTCCACTAATAAACACCAACAGGTGAAACCGTGTGAAGTCTAGAAGGGACCCGTGTTTTGTTGGTATTTAGCACTTGATAAGTACATCTTGAGAGTGGGATCTCTGTAATCTATCAAATAGTTATGCACATCTGAGGGACGAGGTATTCGGGAGATAACAAGGGTCCACTCTGATGTAGGGGGTAGGTTGGATGTTGTATCCCAGGCACACTTCAAAGGTCAAGATATTCTCCATCAGCGTAACTTCTTATCAATACCTACAGTAATGATGACAAGACCAAGATTAAACAAGTTCTAAGCCATTCAAAACATGTTAAAAATACCAGATATGTAACAAAGGAAACAATGATTTAACTTCATGTTTCTGTCTGTAGTTAAACTTCATGTTTCTGTCGCTAATTTGGGGAGACTTGTATAGCTAGGCACCTCGTGATAGTGGTTCTTATATGCTCAGTGGAGTGCTAGGCCTATCTTTACAAGCTGCCATCTGCTCTGGGTTTACAAGTGAACATGTGACACTGTTCTCAGGTTACAGTTTCTAAATGCCCTCAGAGTGGAACTGGTTTTTGTACTTCTGTATCTAATTATAACACATGCTGCTTGGTGCTCAAATTCCTATCAACATTAAAATAAAATCAACCAGATTCCTGATATCCCAATCTCTTGCTAATGTTAATAGGTGGCCAAAGACACAATGTTAAGGAAATGCTACATGTCCATTCTTTCCTCATTGACAAAGTGACATTTAGGCTTGTGAAGTAGGATATTTATTGCATATGGCAGATGTGTCAACTTTTTATAACTTTACTTCTCACTTAAGGAAGACTGCCGTTCATGTTGGAGAGAGAGATTGACCTTTTAATTCACTTTCAGGCTATTCATCATATTAACAAGATAATTAGCAGTAAGCATGATTGATTGTCCCAGATAATAAGATAGTTTGTTATAATTACAGTCCATTGGTAAGGGATCCTTGTGGTGTATTGACCCCGACTATCGACCCAACCTGCTACAGGCCCTGAGGAAGACACCCTACCACCCCTACCACCAACTACAGATGCTGGCCAACCCTCAGCCCCAGCCCCAGTACACTTACATCCATGAGTAAGTATATATCAAGCAATACCCAATTGTTTCCCATGAATACCATGCATTACAGTGCTCTTGTGACTAGTAAACCCCAATATATAAGAAATTGTTCAACTCCACCTTTAAGACTTTTCATATTGATTATGGATGGAGCAGGAAGCCAAATGCTCTTACATGCATGGCTCAGACAATAAGATCTTGACAGTAATATTGGTTTTTACGTAATATTTAAGATAGCTTGGGTGTTAGTTATCTCCATCCATATTTTCAGGAGTTGTTTTCATACATTTTAAAGAGTATTTAGAGACCCACATTTATGAGCATTTACAGCAGGTACCGTAGTTCATAGTACAGCACTAGTCAATATTGATGTCAGATGATTAATTAGGAAAACATCTAAATACAAATTTCCTCAGTATTTAAACACATGTATTATGTAAATATCATATAATCATGCATATTAAAGCCAGTGTCTTTTTTCAAGTGTCTGTTGCTATCAGTGATTTTAAATCATCGTTATCATCTAATTTACAACCACTAACTATCAGTAGAGTGCTTCTTATTTCCTCCTTTACTAATACTGTTACGGATACAATGTCCACCAGTTTATGAAGCCTTTGAACAAATCAATATAAACCTACAGTTGGTCATTTCCTACGGCTGTTTGATGGATTTTTTTTAGATCTATATACTGTACATATCTATGAATGGTAAAAAAGCCAGGAAGAAATTGTGATTTTAACTACTCTGTTCTACAAAAACAAACCTCATGTGGGTGTTAGGCTTGGCGTAATAAATGATATTTGTTATGTTTTTAGCATGTCTGTAGTCGTGGTAAGGTGTGAGCACAGTGTGAGAATGGGTTGACCTGTTATATAGCTTCTTGTAACTGACCTCAACAGGTGATTTTGTCACCTTTTCATGGCTTAACATCAACGCCTGCTGTGCTTTTGTTTGTCTTTTCTTTATCATACCATTTAATGTGTGGTGATATTTCCTACCCAGTGGAGTACAAACTCTGTTTGCATGTGATTGCTGTTGAACAAACTGACATGAGCACTCAAATCACAAATTCATATTATAATCACCTTATAAAAAAAAAGAATCTGCCGAAGAGTTAATTATTGCCATGGAGACTGGAGGCTTGAACACCACCAGCATTGATTGTTTTTAGAGGGTTGGTGCTGATGTAGCAAGCAGATTAAATAAAATAGCACAAGAGATAATTGTATCATCTGTTTTATAACCCTTTAAAAATCGTTATTTCAGTGGCAAGCAGATAACAGGGCCATTGCCCCTCTCTCCTAGGATGGGGCCAAACACCGTGTCACCTCGTAAGTCCTTATATATGCTCTCCACTATGTAGTGTACAATATCAAGATAGGAAAGTCAGCAATTGACTATGATAATTAACCAAGACACTGAATATTCTCTCTTGATAAAGATTCACTGATGCACGTAATTTATTCTCCATACATCTGGCGAATTGAGGAATTAAAGCTAGTGTAAAAAGAATGCAAGAAAAAGTGTTTGATTGGCTAGGTGTTTCTTTAAAGTCTTGATCTAAAGAATTTTGAAAAAGATAATTGATCGAGTGTTAATTTTTTTTCTTTTTTCATTTTAGATTTGTTTCCTTTCCTGAGTAAAAGATTGGCTCAGTCCAATAACAATGATATAGGTGAGTGTAAAATGACAATGCAGTGGTGATAAAGAGCCAATTCTATGCACACAGTCCCACATAATGAAGTACCTTCCAACTGTCAAGACGGCAGCAGGGGTGTCACATTACTCTTGAATATCAATCAATTTTTGTAGCCATCCCACTTGTATGTGTTAGCCAAACAAGATATCTATGAAAAGATTGCCATGGCAACCAACAAACATTCATTACACAGATGCTACCATCACAAGGATTTGTTTTACATCAGGGTCTCTCGAGTGTTTCTTTGTCTGAAATTTGAGAAGTACAATAAAGCATTTGTGTGAACATCGCCTGATGCGGATCTGATTACATGGATAGGGCAGTGACAGCAAATTTCATTATCATAGAGATGTGGTTAAGATTTGAAAAAAAAAAATTAACAAGAATATGTGTCCAAAAAATTTTTTTTAATTGTAACAGTTATTTTTTTAAGCCAATGAATATATTACAGATTTTTTAATGAAATTGTTCCTTCATATAGCAAATTTTAAGTTAATGCGTACATACAATGGAACACTGTTAGGAAAATGTAATGAAATTTTTTTTTTAAGTTTGCCCCAAATCATTTTTTCTCAATGAAAATTGACAGACTGATCCGTATAGATATTTTATTACTGCTCCCAATGATAGTCCAATAACTCATTAACATCAACTATCAATTAATTTGTTGCTGTGTAAATATGTTTTGTGGGATCAGTTTACTATCATTGATTGATTTGCTCAATTTATAACTCTGTGTTGCTAATTTTCTGTAATAACAGTACCATGCATATTTCATGAAATATCAGAGTGAATTTCATCTCTGTGTAAATACCAGTAGTACATGTAATCAGGGTCTGTGGTCTATTTTTTTTTCAGATTCTGACATTCAGGATGTTGCACAGACTCTTGTTTCACTGAAAGGGCTCAGTACAAAAGGTAAGTGTACTATTAGTCTGTGTATCTTTACTCAGTTAATTATCTAATGCATTTTCCCTCAACTAGATGGAGCACATTCAAATCCTAGAAATGAATTTACTGCTCAGGGCGAAGTTTATGGATTTGTTTTGGCCGAAGGCAATTCAGTTGACATAATTTTCTAAATTTGGTTCTAGTTACGATTCAGTCTTTCCCTGAAGTGGCTGTCCCCCTTCTCGGATCAATTGGGGACTAGATTCCCGTATTCTGCCTTATTGATCCAACACTTCTGTTAACTGTCTAGGATCCTCAAATTGAATTTTTTGTTCATCTTTCTTTTGATATTGCCTTTATTGATTTGGAGGAATTAGCAAATGCACAAAATGGGAGACAAACTGAGTTATTGAGCAAACCACTTGCTGGCTATGTTAAAAAATGGCTATAAGGACGAAATTGAAGTAGACAGTAAATGTTAAAAGCAGCAAATGATTTCAACTAAATGCATTTTGGATGCCAATATTGATGACAAATTGACGTTTTATGTTTAGAGATATGTCAATTCTTGATTCATATTGCTACTCTGAAAGCCTTATTAGGATAAAAATTATCAAAAATATGTAGTAATTCAGTGTAGTTGAAGTTTGAAAAAAACCTATATATTCTAATTTCTTTTTATTTATTACAGATAATAACAACTCCATGCTACAGAGAATACGTATGAAAAGGAAACAGAGGTAGGCATACAATTTATTTTGTCAGTTCCTGAATAGTATTATAGTTGTTGATTGATTAAATAAAAAGAAAGGAATAAGGTGCAATAAATTGATTTTTTTTTTAAACTTAAAGGTTATGAATTATTTCCAATGTAAACATCTTACATTTTTGCAATAGAGACAACAATGAAGAATTCTCTTGGTAGAGGAGTAAGCAATTGAAGCAATATTTGTTCATATTTCAGGCAACTTGGATCAGGGTCATTAAAGCGCCGTCACTTAGAAGACGTAGTTTTTACCACCAACCCCAGCGAAGATCACACGTATAGTGCCACATCTCACAAAGATCCAGGGTCCCCCGACTCGTCAGTGGACGAAGGATTCGAGTATGGAGATGAAGATGAGTACGACATGGAAGAGGAATTCTCCGACGATGACGTGAGTTACGACGAGTGGGACAGTGAAATGGATGAGGTGGACGGTGACGTCAGACGGAATCATAGCAACGCCAAACACCGCAGAATGACTGTAAAACTGCCCGCCAGGAAAACTGTTTCCAAAGAAGATGAGGAGGAGCAGAAAAAGATCGAAGAGGGAGCCGACGCTCTATTAAATTTGGCAGGAATTCGTACCACACGTTCCTCAAACAGTGTAAATGACTCTGGTGCTTCTTCTGGAGGTTCTACCCCCAGGAAAAGGAGAACTCCTACTGCCAAACGTGGTCACATCAAATGATGCATAGACAGCTCGTAGACATCTTGCCATTCTGAGATTTGCATTGAGGACCAGGGACACATTTTTTTGTTACACTATTCCAGAAGTCTTCCATATGTGTGACTGTTCTTGTATTTTGGCAGAAATCATATCTCACCCACTTGTTAGCTTGATCATTTGTTTAATTTTTTCCCCTGTTATCAGTAATTTGGTGCTTCTTACATTTGTTATGTAAACAATTTTAGTGTATACTGCCAAGTCTGCGTTCCTTTGTATTTAAAGAGAAAAGAAAAAAATTGTCCACAATTAGTTTTTACCCCAAAAAATTAGTTTTGACACAAAAAAGAATTTGGAAAAACGAAATATTTAGTGTTCAAAAATTTGGCAAAGGAAGTGTTCAGTGTTCAAAAATTCATTGTTGAACAATGAGGAGGCTTTTTTTTTTTTAAAGTTATGTCAGCAATTAAGGTTTGTTATGAATTTTTTCTTCTGTATTAAATTGTGCCATTGGTTAGTGTAGTATTCATATCTACCAAAGATTCCAGCTGCTCATCAAATTTTTTTTTTTTTTTTTTTACATATATGGGTGCAATCAAATTCCACAGGTGTTCCAGAAAATTTAAACATTTTCTATCATGACAACAATAAGTGATCATCAAAACATTATCTACTAAGTTTCCTCTAAAAAAAAAAAGGGCAAACTTATCCATAAAATTAACAGAAATGCAATATTTCATTTTTTCACACCTTCCTCCAATGAACATGACATAACAAATAGGACTCGAGAGGTACCTGTGTTGATATTAAAAGTTTTAAATACTTTTTACATCATATTATGAAGACATACTTGGCAATCAAAGTATAAATAACAAGTGAGGTAAGGGGCTCGGAGCTTTTCTCTCTGGTCTCCGAAACATTTCTCATGGTATAGCTACAGGCTTGTACAGTTGTTGACTTGTTATACATGTGTATATATTTTGTTCTGTAATACTCTCTTGTTAGTGCTTTACAATTGTTAGAAGACGGACATTTGTTAAGGGGCCACTTTTTTTTAAAATATAGGGCCTTTCCTAATTGTATTGTTAAGTAGAATTTATGTTTCAAGGAATTTTGATGAGAAAAAGTAACTTTAGAAAAAGTGTGACAAAAAATCAAAACTGTTTCCAAACCTGATTGAAGAATGTTTCGTTGTGGAAATTGCATTTTAAAAATTAATTTATCAAATCAGAAATCATGAATCTCGTGAATTTCTTGGAATTTTTTTTGTAAACTGATTTTTTGTAATCAAATAATGAAGGAAATTATTTATTTTTTTGTTACCAGATATTTTGGTCATTTTAAAATGGGGGAAGGGGGAAATTTAACAGAGATTTATTTCTACTTAGACAATTATGTCTATCAAAAATATATTGTGTATGATCTTGATTCAATCCTATGTGATAGGTCTTGTTGTATTTTGGCACTCTTATATATAATTACCTATACCTTTTTATTAAGGTTGATCATTTTATTCTTGTTATCAGCATTTGCACTCGTCTTTTACATATTCATCAAATGTCATTCATTAACTTACTGTTGAGAGGGTTTCTTTTTTTGTATTCCATTATGCTCAAATCTTCCATTGTTTATGTATAAAGATGGGCAGGTACAATGTACGTCTGCTGATGGTGTTCAGAAGGTTTGCTAGTCATCATTTTATTTGGGTTTCGTTTTAAGTTGTCAAAAATTGTCTGTTTTTTTTTTAGTGGACAGTTACTGTTCATTTTAACATGTCAAAATTTTTGTGTTTTTATTAAGTTTAAAAACTTAAAAAAACATTTGAAAAATCATGAAACTTAAACAAAACAAAAATCTGTTCTGAATATCATAACTGAGCAGTTGAGCAGTTTTAGTTTTTGTAGATTTTAAGTTACGGGTTTGAATTTAAGTATAAAATTTCATACTAAGGACATGGATGAAAATGTAGCAAGATATCTAGAGCAAGCTGCTGTCACCTGTAGTTTCTTGTGTTCATTAGTGGAGGTGCTGGAGTTTAGTATAAAGTATGGGTGATGCCAAAGTTTTTCCACTACGAATAGGTCAACTGCTGTCTATGCAAACCTGTACTGAAAAACAATAGTGCAATAGACATTACACAATTATTCAGAAAATCATGTATCAAATGTAAATTGTGCTAACCTTGCTGGCTCATTTGATCTGGTCAAATGCCAATTTGCAAGAAAGTCATATTATTAGAAAATGTAACAATTGAGGTAAAATTCTTTTCAAAGATCAGCCTTCAATTTTGAAATTCTTTTAGATTTTCTGTTTTGACAGCAAATTACCACTTAAATGAGCCATAGGTTTCCACACATAAAACTTACATGTACTATAAAAAAATCTTATGTGTTCAGTTAAAAAAATATTTGAGAATAGCAATTTTTTTTCTTTTTTATTAATGCTTTTTGTTTCATTATGTTTATGACGCAATTGTATTCTTGACTCATTAATCAAATGTATGAGGTTTTGGCGAGAACTTTTTTGTTATTCCTATGTTCAATGATAAACTTAGCAAATGCCTGATTTGGTGTTCAGAAAAAGGTTACTGTATGTGCAATGGAAATCAGGCTATTTTGCTGGACAATGCAGTTTTGTTTATTATTGTACACATGTAAAGTTTCTTAATAAAGAGAAAAACCTGAAAGTTCAATCTATCTTCTCTTCTTTTTATCATTGTAATAAAACAGGTTAGAAAATTGTTCTTATACAAACTTAATACATGTATCCCATTTATCAAAAGTTGTTTTGAACATGTAAAAAAAATATCAAGCATTTGAGGGATCATTAGATCGGAAGATGGTCATACAGATGTTATAAAATAACAACACTATATACTTGGAATATTAGAAAAATATTTTGAATGCAGACTGTATGTCCATTACATAGTTGAGCTTAGTCCCAAGGGATACTCTTTGATAGGAAATAACCATGGATGTTATACGAGCTATTGTGTATCAAGGCCTCTGACAGTAAGCCCATGAGTTGAATGAGCCTAATTAAGTGATGTACTTTTTTAATAACGGCAATATCCTGTTGAATGGTAGCCATTGTGACCCTGAAAAATTATCTCGCAGTACATGATGACAGCATGAAACAGGACCATAATAACCCGGCCATTGAATACATCTATTGATTAAGCTGCACTTTTACTTCATAATGCTGGTTCCATGAGCAATCAAACACCAAACTGTAACTTGAGATGGGATGAACACATGCATGTAATGACAACATTCAGTGTGTCCTATTAAAAGCAGCCTAAATACACTAGTTAACAATGATCTGGGGCGAGAACACTGACTTAATGAGTGAGCCAGTTTAATATATATGTACATGTCAGTTATGGTTATCCAATTGTTCACCAAACTGAAGTAGTTCTGTATTCTCTTTGAATGTGGTTAAGTCACAAAGAAGGAAAATAATGACAAGACATTAAATTTATCTCTAAAAAATCAAGCAGCACTTCATACCTTTGTTTTAATCTATAGCTATGTATGTTGATGAAAATCAGTTTAGAGAATAAACAATTTAACAAAAATACTACCTGTAGTTTTCAGTAGCACTGCAGGAATAATATTTGAAATTTTGAGAGTGAAATGTCACATGCATTTTCATGATGTGTTGGTCACATCATGACAACATATTTCTAGTTACCAATATGCCTTGACCTTGAACTTGCTCAAATAATAGTGGGTTAAGTTCATGAAAATTAGATATTTTCAGGTCATAGACAATCTTTGTGCCAATTATTTTCTCTCACAAAATATGACAATGATATTTTTAGCATTGACCTTTCACTTGCTTATATGACAATGGATCAAGTTCATGACATTATAATAGTCACAAGCATTCATTATAAATATGTGAAGAAGTATCTAATAAAATCTGACGGAAAGGTTACTTTTTCTACAAGTGACCTTGTCCTTGCCAATATGTCCTTGGGTCAAGGTCATAAGACACTAAGGTTGCTAGAAATTTTTGTGTGAAGTACAAATTTCTTATGCCTCTCTCCTTTTGTGGTGTATGTGTGCTATGACTGAATAAGAATTTTAAGAATAAAATCAACAGGATCAAAAGTGAATAATTTATTGCTTAGTATCAATACAAGTTAATTTGTTAGCTCTCTGTCATGAACATGCTACAAGTATAAGGTCAGGTGACGAAAGCTGTAAAACCGGAACCAACACAACTGGGATCTTTGACTTTGACCATGAAAGGTCAAGGTCATGGTTGATAGCTAAAAAATAATTAAAAAGAACTGTAAGTACATATAAAATTACTGACTGACATGCAATTTTTGTACAATGGATCTTAGTTTATCTTGACAAGTTTTGGCTTCATCACATTTAGAGGACAAAGGCCTACTAATATGTGAACTTCTACTGGATGTATCATGATCACCAGAGGTAGTTATTATAGGAGAAGGGTTTGTTCTCCTCAAATAATGACACACTAGTCGTGTGTAACAGAATGAAAAGATTAGCAATATAGATAGTTTTTTTTTCCACATTAGAGCACTAATATTTGTCTAGGAATATAGACAGTTCAGAGGCCTACAGAGTTATTGATATAAAATAAATGTCACCAACTCTGTTTTCTGGACAATGACAACAATATGTGACCTTCATATTTAGAGTACAGGTCTATAAACATAAAATGATAGATTCTAAGCACATGAATAGAACTCTTACTTTGATGAAGCTCATTGGTATTGAGTTGACTAGGACAGAAGAAGATCCTCAGAGGGAACCTTGATGTGTTAGTGTTGGGCAGCGATTCAGAGGCCTGGCACAGGAGCTTAGCTAAACACTCACACACTTCCTTTGTTAATGAATCTCCCACTGATTCTATGCTTCCTGGAAATGTACACGGAAATGTATTAAAGATGGTGCTAGAAATCCTGGGCTGTGTTTTCAGAAAGAACTTTACACAGAGCAATTCTCATTTTGAATCTATTGGAAATAATCCCCTCAAGTGGAATTGATATCGTAAAATTAATTTCCAAACTACATGTATTTCAATTTCTTTACCAAAATCCAACAATAAATAACCACTATTTGGATCATGTAGTTTAAAAATATCAGTTCCAACGAGATGTAAATTTGTGGTTTATAATCATTTCAAAACAACGTTCTATTAAAAATTGCACTTCAATGAACATCTTATTTCATAGATAAACTCTACAATGAAATCCACAAAATTGGTTTTCAACAATTACTCACCAACAATTGATACTGCACAAGAAATGACTTCTACATCTGTATAAAGAAATCTATGAGAACATCTGAACAAGCCCATTTGAGAATTATGTGTCCACTCTTTAACTGAAAAAATAAAAAGTGCACAATAAATTTCATGAGTGTACATCATATTCTTAATTCAAATTACATGGTACAATTGCTGTATAAGGTGTTTTTAGCATATCTTTAAAAGTATATAAAGTAAGGTGCTACAGTGATTGGGTTTTACATAAACATTCTTATTAATTTTGGGAGTTGATTTATTTTAAAATTTTCTTCATGTAGTTCATGAAATCAGGTAAGCCAACTGCAGTTTATTGAAAGCATAATAAAAATCCAAATCATACCCAGATATGCTAAACAGAATTTGTTAATATCTAAACTTGAAAAAGTGAAGTACTGCACTTGTAAGTAATAGTGAGGCTTATTACGGTGCATGTAGAAATATAAAAAAAAAAAACTTTCTTAATATGGACACAGCAGGAGCAATGACACACATTTCAGGTATAATGGTCTGCACAGAGAACTAGTTGACCACTATTAGATATAAGTAATGTATGTACCGGTATCCATGAGAAAGAAGGGGGGGGGGGGGGGGGGGTTACAATTACTTCATATACTGGTACACATACTAGTAGTTCATCCAATACTAGTACACATACAGGCATAACTCACCATTTATATCACAGAGATCATTCCTAGCCATGACCTGCCATTCTATCAGAGCAGCTTTGGGTAAACTTGGAACAATTACATACATGGTTACAGGGGGCATGCTACTTATTTTCTCCACTCCAAACTCTTCCTCTGTCTATACAACAGAAAACATAGGTAATCATAGATTACTAAGCTCACCGAGACGGAGCATCACCCTTATGAGACATCACCTTCATAAGACCACCTTTATCATTTTATATGAAAATCATACTTTATGATCTTGGATATTCATGGATTCTGTTTTGACAAAATATCGTATATCATCTGATAAATTTTTTTTATGATAATCATATGTTCATATGTTAATCAATACAATGATATAAAATTAAATATTGCATCATGTCATATTTATAATATATATCATATAATACAATAAAATACCGTAATAAACAATAATGAGATATGATATTGTAACGTATGATATGACATTGCATTGTGTTATACCTTATTGTATTTGATCACATAATACAATATCATAAAATATAAAACAATATAGTATTATATTACAATATCATATTACATAATACATCATAACACTGAAACATGATATTATATTGTATAATATTGTATGATATTGTATTGAATGACACTGAAACATATTTGATACATTATATGATATTATATCATATAATACAATATAATTTGATTCCAACACTGTATCTTATCAAATGATACAATATTATGTGATAAAGTAAAATATTATAAAATACATTATTATATTATACATATTGTATCATATGACACAATAATATATATCACAATATCATATAATACAATTTCATGTGATATGAAAATATATCATATAAACCAATATCATATCATATAATATCGTATGATACAATATTATATAATATTACAATATCATATAATACAATTTCATGTGATATAATTCTATATTACTGAAACCAATATCATATTATACAATATTGTATGATACCATATTATAGAATATACAATATTGTATCATAGTATACAATATAATATTTTGCAAAATCTTATGTAATTGTATCATGTGATAAAATAATATATTAAAAATACAATATAATATTATACAATATTGTATCATAATATACAATACTATACATAACAATATCATGATACAATATCATATCATAAAATATCAAAAAAATTGATACAATATCATATCGTATCGTATAACTTTTTATAATATAACATATGATATCATTTTGTATCATATCAAACAATATTGTTTCATATCATACAATACTATATCATAGGAATCATGTTATATCATTTATCAACAAACACATCTATCTATCGAGCTGGTTTGAGTGAGGTAGGAGATTTCTTTTAGCATCCTTGATAATGGAGATCAGGCTCTGCATCTGAAGCAACCTCTGCATTTAATTTATAATAAAGTTAAATCAACTATGCAAGCTATCATCTAAAAAACATGTGACCTGTTCCAAAAAACTAAACCTCATCCAGCATCCGAAACCTATGGCTCAGATTCAGCATTCAAGCCCATCAGGTGCATTGGTATCATAAGACGCATCATCCATGCAAGTTTGGTAAAGTTTGGACCAGTAATAACTAAGATGTCATCATCAGAGGGCACTAGCAATTAAAACCTTAACTTCCTCCAGCATCTGCAACCTATGGCTCAGATTCAGCATCCATGCCTGTCAGGTGCATCTGTATCATAAGACACACCATCCATTCAAGTTTGGTGACGTTAGGACCTGTAATAACTAAGATTTATTTTTTAGCATCCTTGATAATTGAGATCAAGCTCTGCATCTGCAGCTACCTCTGCGATTCATTCATATTACAGTTAAATCAACTATGCAAGTTTGAAATAGTACTATCATCTATTAAACATGTGACCTGTTCCTAAAAACTTAACTTTATCCAGCATCCGAAACCAGACTCAGCATTCAAGCCTGTCAGGTGCATCAGTATCATAAGACACACCATCCATGGAAGTTTGGTGAAGTAAGGACAAGTAATAACTAAGATATCATCATCAGAGGGCACCTGTTTCAAAAACTTTATTTAACCAGCTCTTAAAACCTTAACCTCCTCCAACATCCGAAACCTATTGCTCAGATTCAGCATTCAAGCTTGTCAGGTGCATCAGTATCATAAGACGCACCATCCATACAAGTTTGGTGAAGTAAGGACCAGTAGTAACTAAGATATAATCATCAGAGGGCACCTGCAACAAAAACTTTAACCAGCTCTAAAAACCTTAACCTCTTCCAGCATCCGAAACCTATTGCTCAGATTCAGCATTCAAGCTTGTCAGGTGCATCAGTATCATAAGACACATCATCCATACAAGTTTGGTGAAGTTAGGACCAGTAGTAACTTAGATATTGCTATCAATGGGCACCCGCAACAAAAACTTTAACCTGCTCCAAAAACCTTAACCTCCTCCAGCATCCGAAACATATAGCTCAGATTCAGCACTCAAGTCTGTCTGGTGCATCAGTATCATAAGGCACACCATCCATGCAAGTTTGGTGAAGTACGGACCAGCAGTAACTAAGATATTGCTGCAACAAAAACATTAACCTGGTCCAACAACCTTAACCTGCTCCAGCATCTGAAATTAGGACCCAGATTCAGCATCCAAGTCTTTCAAGTCCATAAGTAGGTCCAGATGCATCATCCATGCAAGTTTGGTGAAGATAGGACAAGTAATAGCTTAGATACAGGACCTGCAAACTTTAACCAGGTCCGGACGCCGACGCCGACGCCACCGCCGACGCCGACGCCGAGGGTATAGCATAAGCTCTCCTTGACTTCGTCTCGGTGAGCTAAAAAAGCACTTTATCGAAAGTCTAAGTCAAGTGTGAAAGGCATAAATACATTGCCTCGAGCAACCAGTAATTTTCTTTTCATTTTATATCAATGTAAATTCCTTATTTTACACACATAATTATACATAGGACTGCCTTTTTTTATCAAATCATGACAATATTAAATCAAGAAAGCCAAACTTTTGTAAACTAGAAGTTAACAACTCTCATAAAATCATAATCATAAAAGTTTTTGCATAAACAAGGAGGGATACTCCTCACAATTTAATACAAATACATGTAAACACTAGGTACATGCTTCCTAATTCATCCCTAGTAAACACATTCACAAACTGCCTCTTGAAAAGAAAGCAACATACATTGACTTGTGAATTTGAAGTTTTCATTTGCTTTTATGTCATATGTCCCGTTACAATAAAAGTACCTCTTTCGATGCTCTAGATGCTTCTAATTCCCTTTGAGCTGTCTGTACATAGCTGTTGTTAGTCACGTAACAAACAACTGTAGTTATTTTATCCATCCCACAACGCATTGCCTCTAATATCCTCTTAACATGGCGAAGGGAAAGTCGAGCTTGTGGAACTATTCCTCCCCTAATGATGGAAAGGTTTGCAGGACACATGGCTATCTGTCCAGCTACATACAGTTTATTCTTGACCTGTTAAAAAATCAAAACCCAAATTCAGAAATAGATACCGGTACATTCCTTCAACATTTCCAGATTTCAATATCCTTTTTTTTTTCTTTCTATTGTTACTCTAACATTTTTATATGCTTCATTTAGGATCTACACTAACTGATTGTATTAGTGACCATATTAACACCGTAACTTGAACATTGAATTTTCTCACTAAAGGCCCTGTCACACCAACCGTGTCCCCGCGGCGTGTTCACGGCGTTGTTAAATTCATGGAATCGCCGTAGGATCGCAAGGAAAATTAAGAAAAAATGTACAGTTTTATTTGAAAATTTTACAAGTGGAGTCGTCACGGCGTCCTGACGGCGACCGAGGCGTTCTTACGGAGCTCTCACGGCGTGTAACTGCGTTTCCACGGAGTTCTACTTGGCGATTAACTGCGCTCTCGCTGAGTCTCCGCCGCGCGCTCATGGCGTGCTAGGAAATTTTACCGCGCGTCCAAGGCGTGCTCTGCGCGCTGACTGCGTGCACAAGACATTCTTTACTTCTTGGTAGGTTAATATTAATTTGTACAATTTTATGGGAAACAAACAAGAATTTAAAACTAGTAAACAAATGATTAAAAAATTGTTTTGATTTTATGAAAAGGTACATTATAATTGAAACATAGTTACTTCTAAACAATTTGTGAAGGACTAGGATTAAACTCTTAGTAGTCAAGTCTACAAGAAAGATCCGTTATTAGTTGTTAGAAAACATAGAAAAGATTTGAAAACATCAGAACCAAATGGCATGAATTCCATCTACGTCCACTGATAGGTCTTGGAATATTAGCAAATTCTACTTTTTACATAGTCATCTACATCCAGTTTGATAATTATTACATCGCTTGCTATTGTACAACAGCTATTTTTCGAGTTTTCGTGGTCTTGATGACAACGCAGTAGAAACGCTGTGGGAGCGAGGTATAAACGCAGAAGAAACGTCACGAGAGCGCGATGAACGCAGCAACAGCTCTTTGGGGTCGCTGTGTGAACGCAGCCAAATGGAAAACAACTTGATCAAACACTGTGGATGCGCAGTGAGAGCGCAGCGAGAGCGCGAAAGAGACGCAGTGGGATCCCCAAGGACTCCGTGAGGTCTCCGTGCAAGCGCGATTGACTTATCACTGCGTCTACACTGCGATTAGCTGCGTCCCTTGAGCGCGCCGACGGAGCTCTCGTGGCGCTGTTGGAGATCTTACGGCGTTGTCACGGCGCCCTCACTACGATTCTACGGCGTGTTTATCAGAACGCCAAGCCACGGCGCGTACTTTGTGCATGTTCAAAGTGCGCACCGTCGCATGGCGTTCTTCAATGTTCAAGGCGATCCCACCGCGACGGACGAAGATGCCGTTGCGTTCTTACGGCGCTGTAGGAGACTCTACTGCGTTTACCTCGGCGTTTTACATTATTTAAGGATGCAGCGGGATCGCCGTGAGGATGCAGCTCCGGTGTGACAGGGGTTTAACCTCAACAAACTATCTGTATTACTGCTGGCTGAATTACCTCCCTTATCAGATTAAAATTCCATCTCACTTTAAAACTAACTGTATTTTTGACTGAATCATCTTCCCTACTCAAATCTTTACTGAGTTGATCTCCCAAACTAATATTGACAAAATCATTTCTCTTACCTGAACACACTGGCTGTAAGGGCCTATGTTTGCAGGGGCCCAGTGGGAGAGTCCCTGGACATGCATTGTCTGTCTGTCTGGGAGAGACTTGTTACAGTAGCAGTCAATCTGAAGAGCAACATTAGGGGGCAATGCTGCTTCCACACATATTCTGTTGAACAGATAGAGATTGTAATTGATGATAACAATATTTTCAAAACAGGACGGTATGTTTTTATACGAGATTGGAAGTTTTGATTGATAATAGTTAATTACGCTATTAGAATAAGTATTTTCATTCTCTGGTCATTTAAAAAATGAAGACTTCCTTGAGAAAGAATTGACCACACCTTGCAGGAGGGTTAATGCCAAAGTAAGTCCTGTAGACAGAATTAACTGCAGCAAACATGGACATATCCTGTACATAGAGACACACCATGGCAACACAACTCATGTCACATGGACCAGCTGGCAGGTTTTCCAAGGCCTCTACAAAGAGAAACAATAGATATCATATCTTCCTCCCACTTGGCTCCTTCAAAATAAGCAAAATAATTCCTTAAATTGGATTATTTTGGCATAAAAAAGTTTTGGCAAATTATGAAAATACTAATTTGAAACGTAAGATCCAACTATATATACATGTATAAGCAAATATGTACACTCCTTATTCAAGGTGAATGCTGAGGTGTATGAACACAGACCTTTGAGTTTGTTCATAGTTTGGGTGGTGATTTCTGCCAGGTTGCCAGATTCTGTATGAAATCCATAGAGTCCAGTTATCCACACATGGTCTCCATCACAAAATACTGAGCACCAGTCCTCTTCATCTACAGTGCAAACATGTGATACCAAATCTTAAGTAAAACTAATAAAATGGTACAATTTACAGGTATCCAGGAGTGCTTTCCTTTTGGGTGTGACGGTTTTACCTGCTAGGGGGTGGGGGTTACCATCTCTGACACAGGCTGGCTCTGGATCTTCAGTGATCCTATCCTCCAGCTGGAGGGAGGAATAAAGCTGGGAGCTTTGTAACATTGGAAGATTTTTTATTCTGTCTAACATACTGGTATTCTGATCATCCACCTGTCGGAGGAACAGTACAAATAAAGTACATGTACAACTACCGGCAATTCTGAACTTTTTACTAGAAGGATCATGAAATTCTCTTGATTAAGATTTGATCTATTCTGTATCATGCCATGACTACCTTCTTATCTTCTAGATGAGCTCTTTTAATATTCAGGTAGGCTACAGGGGCAAAAGCATCATCAGAGTGGATGATAGACTCAACTTCATCTCTGGAAAAGAGACTCTAAGAACTATATGATAGCAAAATATAGAGTATACATGTGAAATCTGAAAGACAGTGTTGTGAAGGTTGGGGAGACAGATACTGAAAATGTTTCTTAAATTCTTATTTATATTACAGGTAAATTAAAAAAAAAAACAAGCCTCCATGAACATTGAAAATGTTTTCATATCTACATTTATCAGTTCCTAGTAAGTCTAGTTTCATTTTTATGGTTATTGATTGTTGTTTAAGACCTCAAAAAAGCTGGGCTCCTAAACTGTAATTTACCATAATCATGGAAGTGCTATATTATCACAACAACAAACTGCTTGGTTGCTACCTATTTCTAACTGCAAATCTCAGAAAATATATCCTAAATCACATAGAGCAAGGAGTTTTTATTTTAATACCATACATACCTATAGCATAGTGCCAGGTACAAATGGTTTTTATTTGATATAAGAGTAATTTATTGCAATGAATTTTTCAATAGGTTCTAAGATCAGGGGAATCAATCTGACTTTGTATCAAGCATGCATTTGTTGTACTTAGTGTGTTGGCTAATACCATACTGTGGTTTCATTAATTTTCATGGGTATCAATTTTCGTGGATTTTCTAAAAACCACAGTTTCAAGGATACATAATTTCGTGGCCAATGATCCAATCAATAAAAATGTTAGTTGAAAATTGAACTTCAATGAACATTTAATTTTGTGGATCAACTTAACAACGAAATCCACGAAAATTGGTATTCAAGGAATATTGATGAAACCGCAGTATTTTACTGTATACCGGTAGGTGCTACACTGGTACTTACAATACAATTCTTTTCCTGAATAGAGGGCAGTCCAGAGTAAAGGTCTCGTATTCCCCTCCCTCTCCACACACATTCAGCTGGTACTTGTCTTTCTAATTACAATTAAACAAATTAAGAAATCACTGAAATAAACTTTGAATTTAACTCGCAACAAAATGGTTGAAAGCTTTATACCTTCAGCTCAGGTATACAACGTAGACATTCAAGATAATGTATGTAAAATGAAGAAAAAAAAAAACACACCAAAAAGCACTGCATGAAAGCTTGTTTATGTAACTTACCATTTTCTGTAAATAAGGATGCATTTCTGATAGAGTTCTTCCTAGGTGTTTAGGTTCTAAACCTGCATTAACATTTAAAAAATGTATGTCCTCAAAAGTATGTTTAATTATACTTAATATTTAGAAAAAAAAATTAGATAGGTAATAGAGGTGAAGAGAAAAACAAATTAACAATTTCAGTAAATCATGTATTTGTATATAATTAACGCAATCCCAGTACACGCAGAGGATATTTACAAACAACAATCCAAAGTTGTAACTGCATTATCCAAATTGATATTATTCTTACCAAGGGAGGCAACTTTGATTAGAACTGCTGTCAGCTGTGAGTCAATCATTTCCTTGAGTAGTTCCTCTTGGTCTCTTCTCCACAGGTAGGCCAGGGAGGTAAGTCCAAGTCTCTGACACCTGTGTAAAGAGGGAACCAGGTATTTAAATAGGATAAGAATGGAACAGGTACTGGTTCATCATATGTAAGAGACAACATATTTTTTCATGTACAAGAAACCTATAGAACTATGGGACATATAATTTTGAAAATTCAAAAAATAAATAAATATGATTTTTCTCTTACACGTGTTCTACCCTCACTCGCTGATAATCTGACAAAATAGCTCCCACAGATACTGCATCAACATCACACTCCTCCTGTTAAATAGATAACACCTGGTATTACATGGTGCTCTTTAATATGGTAACCACTGGGGTCATTTTGTAGTTTTACTCAGTACATGAATCTTAGTTTATAATTAAAATTCAATTTACAAATCATTACCTTCACTTTTTTAAGCAGCTGGAATAAATCTTCAACTTCATCGTTTTCTGTAATTGTGTAATCTTTGTCTATTGACTTTGATGAACCTTGGATAGTATGTCTGTATAAGGGGAGACCCATAGCTTCTGCATACAAGTCTATACCATGGTGTCCAACTGTTTGAAACATGTAGCTATCAAGTTCATCTAGAAAACAGACAATACATGTATTAACAAAATATAACAATATTCAATGTAGATATCAGCAGTTTCATATTAAGAATTTTTAACCAAATATGTACCAGCATATCGGTATGCATGTACAAAAGAATTCTTTATCTACCTGAACTATATTTTGATATTGGTACATGTACATAAATCTGTTAATATTATTTATACAAAAATGTATAAATAGACAGACATTCAATTTTTTTTATAAATATATACCTCTTGACCAGGACATGCATAAATTAATATCATATACCGTATATCAGGTTTTTTCCGCGTGTATCCAATTTCCGCTTTGTTCGCGACGATTTCCGAATCGCGGAAAATATATCAGCGTAAATTTGAAACAAAGTATTGTTCTTATAATATAGTTCTCTCTTTCCTTATGAAGTAAACAGGTATGTAAAAGTACAATGAACTGTGTTCAGTAAGTTTAGAGTAGAAATTGCGGGATCGGAAGCAAGCGCAAGATAATAGGTATGTAAGCCTCATAGTTTATTTAATAATCCATTGTCAAGCTAATTAAAACGGTCGCTTTTCTTGCATAAACCACTGTCTAATTATACCTGAGCTACTGGTATATGTAACGGTACATGATCTTTTTATCTATGACTGTTTGCGTTTCTGGACATAATTATCGGTAATTATTTAACATTAAGGAAATGGTGTAAATGGTTTGTCCAAATTTTTTATTATAAAGAGCGGCAATTTAGATACTGTTACCCTCTAACTTCACAGGGTTAAACAATCTTGAATTATAGTTTCACTATGACTTTGAAATAGTGAAAATTTGATTCGCGTAAATTCTATATACCGTTCTAGGTTCTAAATCGCGGAAAAAACATGACGCGGAAAAAACCTGATATACGGTAGTACCAACCAGACCCGACCAAACCCCATGCAGGTCTGCTTTCTGTGTCTGCTCAGGGTCTGCTGAAAAATGACCAAATGTCCCCACTTGTGTTTTGGAATTTACATGGAATGAGCTTACAGGCAGTACATTAAACAATGAGTCTGCTTCATTCTTCAGTGTGTAATGTGGACCACAAGTGCTGACCCCAAGCAGACCTAAAGCAGATTAAAATTTTTAAAAAGTAGACTCCAAACAGATACAAAGCAGACCCAGGGTGGTAAGGGTCAGCTTTTGGGGTTTCCTTTGGTGTTAGGTTGTGTCTGGTCATACTGTAGCTAGTACATAGATACACTGGGGATGAAAGGAAAGTTAGGCAATATCAGTTGACAATATCTATAAGCTTGCAAATGTTTACAAGGAGAAAGACTATTTCTCTGTCTAATATGTGTAATGGGATAGGCGAAATAATGATGGACCAGACAGGGATTTGAACCAGGCCCTCTGAATCTCTTTTCAGGTGAACTAACAACCAAGCTATCTGGCGCTGGTATTCAAACTGGTTTCATTTCACATTCCTCCCCCTTAAATGATCTTCGTCCTCAAAGCTAGATCACGTACCCCAGCTAGACTCTTTCCCTAGCAGAAGTTCTGATCTGTCAGTTCCAGGGGTTGGTCACAGATGAAATGTAATGGGATGGGAGAAATAATGACAGAACAGACTGGGATTTGAACCTAAGCCCTCTGAATCTATATTGACTGTAGTCAGGTGTTCTTCCATGCAATTGAGCTAGGTATTCTAACCGTTCTGACTGTTACATGACAATACATGTAATTACCTTTCTTTTCTGGTCTTAGATTAGCAAGGGCAACTATTTGGTGTCCCTCGATAACACACTGCATCATGTTGTAGCAGCTGTCTTTCCCACCACTACAAATAAATATACAAAATCGTATTGGTTTAGTGCATGACAGGCTGACAGCCATTGACTGTTGCAATAATAATTAATTTAAACTAAATATATACTGTCTATTTGACACTTAAATTGATGAAATATTGGCAGTGTTCCAAATATACATATCTCTCAAATACGTGCACTATCTTTCTTTCATTGTATTATTTAAAAATATGCATTCTTACTGTCTTACATACGCATATTCTTGTGTACTGATCAAGTGTTCATGGACAACATGAAGATAAATTACAGGTACTCGTGTGTTTTTATAGATTCGTTTCGATATCTACATACCTAACAAGAGCCACAACCCTCATCCTTATATTTACAACCCCTTTCTCGGTGTTTTAAACAGTTTTTGACATTGAATCACATCGTTTGTTTACAAACTGTGTCACACGTGTTTTCAGAACCGGAAGCAAAATTCGACGCATGCGTTAATGACACACGTAGTCATTTTTCCGAATCATTCGAACGTTTCATTACACGATCAGAAATAAAAGCGTTATAAAGGGTATAAAATACAAAGTTTTGTTTTTTTACGACTTCAAAGAAGAGGTTCCCAAAATTTCTGAAATTGTCAGAACTCCATTTTATGTAAGTATCATTTGCAATTGTCAGTTTGTACATATATCCTTGAAGAGGTTATCTGGTTATCCCTGAACAGTATCTCAGAGGAATAACTTTTACAGCAATGCCAATTGAATTTATTTTTTTTCAGAATTATTTTTATACATTTTGTAACTATAGTATTGTTTTCCTTCAGAATGCAAGATGTCATGGTTGTCAGGATTGACTGGGAAAGCTGAAGACTTCCTAAACAAATTAGACCAGTCGGCAGCCCAGGCTCTCCACAAGGCTGAAGAGGAGGCTCGTCTTAACGCCTCACTTCCCATCTCATCAGATATTCACTCTCCTCCATCCTCCCAATCAACTCGACAGTTAGCCCAGACAGGTTCACAGAGTGTGCCTGCAAAGTCGTCAAGGCCCAGTGGTGATTTCTCTTCTTATGGCGTCAGTACCCCAGTAAAACCTACCAAACTACAAACTTCTGGACCCACTAGGACCGCAAAACCAAAACCGACTGAGGCTCCAGTAAAGCAAACCACCCCTGAAACACCTACTAGTCAGGATGTCCCTGCAAAGAAAAAAATTGACACTGATGCTGCCTTATTTGACTTTCTAAACAGTCCAGAACCAATAGAAGTGAAAAAGACAGAACCACTAGAGACCAAAAAGAAAACTACCCCTGCCAGCAGTGCAAGACATTCCAGACAATCCAGTACTTCCTCCATTGTGTCAAACAAGGGAGGAAAGGTCATACAGGAAATTGATACACCTGTCTCAACCAGTGGATCATCCATAGTTCACATTGAATCTCTTCCATCAGGCTCAGGTAAACTCTACATTTAAGGTACTCATAATTAGCTAAGCATATAAAACATGTACTGTAACCATCATTAGGGAATATTGAAATGCAGTTTGTAAAGATGTTTTAATTCTGTGCTAAAATACATTATTTTTTTAGATCACAAAAATGTAAGCCAAATAGAGGTGGATTTTGATTCTATGCAAAATATACAGGTGCACAATAGTTATAAATTGTGTCATTATTTTCAGATCACGGAGATGTGAGCCCCACTGAGCTGGATGGCACCACTGATGTGGCAGCCCTTGAGGATGCCATGCTGGAACAGAGTCCCAGTAACAGTGTACACAGTAACCAGGAGACAGAGCCTCACAGCGAGCTACAACAGAAAGTATCATCACTAGAGCTCGAAAATAAACTCCTGAAAAATGAAGTCGCATCCCTCAACCAGGAAATGGCAACTGTTCTTCAGAGGTCCAAAGACGCACAAAATGGTAAATGGATTAATCTAAGATTTCAAAAAGTGCACTATTGTTCATTGCAAAGTCATGCATCAAATTATCTATCCTTTATTGAGTATGATCTATTGCTATTGCATACCATTGGTTTTAATTAAACCCCAAAGTATTTTGGATATCTTTTCAAATAACAGTATATATTTTTGCATAGATAATTGTAATGTGTTGCTTATTATATTTTCAAAAAATGAAAATAACAACTGTACCCGGAATTTTACAAAAAATGGTTGACTTAGAAAAAAAATTGGAACAAATTGCATCACTCATGATTTTTTGCTTAAAATTTTCATGTACATATATTGTATCTAAATGATTTTATTTGAAATCAGAGGTGGAAGTGATGAGGAAAAAGCTGGAGGGTAATCAGAGGACTCAGTCCCAGTCAGACCAGATGGTGAGGGAGTTACAGTCACGCGAGTCCGACCTGATGGAGGCTCTCCAAGCCAAGGACTCCCAGCTTGGAGTGCTCCGGATACGTCTGGAGGAGGCAGACAAACAGATCGAATCCAAACAGAAGAGCATTGCTGGTCTGGAGGGTGAGAGAAGCAGGTCAGTAAGGAATTAAGTTTATTTATATACAGAACTAGGCTGGGAGCAATTTATAAAGCATTCAAAAACTTTTGCATGTACTCAAAATAATGAAGAATACTTTCAGAGTTAGTAGATTTATTATACATGTACTTGTATGTGCCATACACAATTTTGTGGAGAGAAAAAATTGTCACAACACTTTTGAATACTTGCAAAATGAATTTGATAAGCATGCTTAAAGAATTTCTTTGCTTTGACCATATGACCTTCGAACTTGGTTATTAGAATACTGAGGGACCACAGTGATTCGAGTGGGGTACATGGTCAAGCTTTGGATTCCTTGCAAGCCAAACTGTCAGAGGTGGAGGCAACTCTACGCAGAGAGCAGGATTCTCTCAAACAAGTGCAAGTATGTACCTGAATGATCCAGTCATTATAAAATATTGAGCTTTCCTATGAAATGATAAATTAGTTGAAGAAGGGTATTATATTGTTGTTATCCCACTTTGTAGCAAGAAGCCACAGCTCGACAGAGTCGTTTGGAAGAGGAACAGAGAAGTTTAGCTGATGCTTTGACTGCCGCTGAAAGAAGGGTCAATGAAGAAAAAAGTGAGTCTTAATTTCTAAGGAATATTGTTTTGTGCATCCTTGTTATGTTTAAAGTAGTCCATATACTTTTTATAATTTTGTCAAATATTAATTTGTTCTTTGTACAGGTAAAGCGAATGATTTAACCAATCAGCTCAAAGCAGCTAAACAAAATGCAGAAAGTGCCAAACAGGAGTTGGTAGACTATAAAGAGAAAGCAGCAAGGATCCTACAGGTAATTCTCTTATATTAATTTATTACAGGGTAGTTTAAGTTTTTCCTTTTTACTAATTGCACCGATAAAAAGTAATCATTTTATCAGCGTTATTAATCAGTTTATATGATTAATTTTTAAGACGATTTGGAAATATTCAAACTTTGAAGATATGTTACATTTTGTAAACAGTCAAAAGAGCGGTTGATAGCCAGTCTAAGGGAGGGGTCTGGAGCCTCTGGGGAGTCAGTGGGCGTGTCCAATCTGGAGTACGACTCGGTGAAACAGGAGCGAGACATGTTCCGGGAGGAGCTACAGCAGTACAAGATGACTATTGAGAACATGAGAATGGAACTGTTGGTAAAGCATTTAGTGGTTGCTAATTATGAAAGTAAAAATCATAAACAGTATATTTTTTGATGATATGCAGTAAATCCAGAACTAGTAGCTTTTAAAGAAATCAACTTTCTGCTGTATTGCATAATTATGCATGTATAACAAAGTGAAGGTACCACCTTAAATGTAAAGGTTTTCACAAAGTTAAAAAGCAGCTTGTGTCTTCAAGAGAATGAGGGAAAAAGGCATTTTTAATTCTCATTAGGATATGGAGACCCATCTCCAACAGGAGAGTGATACATCCAATGAACAGATCCGCTCCTTGGAGGAAAACGTCCGCAGTGAAAAACAGAGAAGGGAAGACGCAGAACAGGAACTGTTGAAACAAAAACAGGTACATGTACTACTTGTATTAGTCATGGGGATTTAGATTAGAATTGAAAATATAACTAACCATTAAATGCTGATAAAATATTATTGAAACTTGATGTATTCAGACTTGTTTTTAGCTCACCTGAACCGAAGGTTCAAGTGAGCTTTTCTGATCACCCGTTGTCCGTCGTCCGTCCGTCTTACCGTCCGTCCGTCTGTCTGTCCGTCCGTCTGTAAACTTTTCACATTTTCAACTTCTTCTCAAAAACCACTGGGCCAAATTTATTTAAATTTGGTACAAAGCATCCTTATGTAAAGGGGATTATAAATTGTTAAAATAAAGGGCACAGCCCTTTTCAAAAGGGAGATAATTGCGAAACAGTGAGTATAGGGTGCATGTCTTTAAAAATCTTCTTCTCAAGAACCACTGCACCAGGAATGCCAATATTTACACAAAAGCTTGTATACAAAGTGAAGATTCTAAATTGTAAAAATCGTGACCCTCGGACCAAAACTGGGGTCCCAGGCGGGGTTCAAAGTTTAACATAGGAAAATGTTTAAAAAATCTTCTTCTCAAGAACCACTGCACCAGGAATGCCAATATTTACACAAAAGCTTGTATACAAAGTGAAGATTCTAAATTGTAAAAATCGTGACCCTCGGACCAAAACTGGGGCCCCAGGCGGGGTTCAAAGTTTAACATAGAAATACATAGGAAAATGTTTAAAAAATCTTCTTCTCAAGAACCACTGCACCAGAAATGCCAATATTTACACAAAAGCTTGTATACATAGTGAAGATTTTAAATTGTAAAAATCGTGACCCTCGGACCAAAACTGGGGCCCCAGGCGGGGTTCAAAGTTTAACATAGAAATACATAGGAAAATGTTTAAAAAATCTTCTTCTCAAGAACCACTGCACCAGAAATGCCAATATTTACACAAAAGCTTGTATACATAGTGAAGATTCTAAATTGTAAAAATCGTGACCCTCGGACCAAAACTGGGGCCCCAGGCGGGGTTCAAAGTTTAACATAGAAATACATAGGAAAATGTTTAAAAAATCTTCTTCTCAAGAACCACTGCACCAGGAATGCCAATATTTACACAAAAGCTTGTATACAAAGTGAAGATTCTAAATTGTAAAAATCGTGACCCTCGGACGAAAACTGGGGCCCCAGGCGGGGTTCAAAGTTTAACATAGAAATACATAGGAAAATGTTTAAAAAATCTTCTTCACAAGAACCACTGCACCAGGAATGCCAATATTTACACAAAAGCTTGTATACAAAGTGAAGATTCTAAATTGTAAAAATCGTGACCCTCGGACCAAAATTGGGGCCCCAGGCGGGGTTCAAAGTTTAATATAGAAATACATAGGAAAATGTTTAAAAAATCTTCTTCTCAAGAACCACTGCACCAGAAATGCCAATATTTACACAAAAGCTTGTATACATAGTGAAGATTCTAAATTGTAAAAATCGTGACCCTCGGACCAAAACTGGGGCCCCAGGCGGGGTTCAAAGTTTAACATAGAAATACATAGGAAAATGTTTAAAAAATCTTCTTCTCAAGAACCACTGCACCAGGAATGCCAATATTTACACAAAAGCTTGTATACAAAGTGAAGATTCTAAATTGTAAAAATCGTGACCCTCGGACCAAAACTGGGGCCCCAGGCGGGGTTCAAAGTTTAACATAGAAATACATAGGAAAATGTTTAAAAAATCTTCTTCTCAAGAACCACTGCACCAGAAATGCCAATATTTACACAAAAGCTTGTATGTATAATGAAGATTCTAAATCGTAAAAATCGTGACCCTCGGACCAAAACTGGGGCCCCAGGCGGGGATCAAAATTTAAAATAGAACTACATATGAAAAATGTTTAAAAATTTTCTTCTCAAGAACCACTTCACCAAAAATGCCAATACATACACAAAAGGTTGTATATATAGTGAAGATTGAAAATCGTGACCCCCGGACCAATAATGGGGCCCCAAGATGGGGTCAAAGTTTATTATAGAAATATAAAGGTAACAGGTTAAAAAATCTTCTTCTCGAGAACTACAATGCTTCAATTTGTGAGATTACTATCATGCATACAACCTTGGATAATGAAGGTTCGACAGTTTTAAAATAGTGACCCCTGGACTAATACTAGGGACCCAAGATGGGTTTAAAGTTAAATGTAGAAGTACCGGTATATATGGAAAATGTTTAAAAATCTTCTTTTCGAGAACTACAATGCATCAGTTTGTCAGATAACTACGTAAGCACCCTCAAATAGTGTAGATTCAAAATTATAAAAGCTGTGACCTCAATCTAATACTGGGGCCCCAAGAGGTGTTCAAAGTTTAGCATAGAAATATAGAGGGAAAATGTTGAAAAATCTTTTTCTAGGGAACAATAATGCTTCAGCTTGTGAGATAACTATGCAAGCATCCTTAAATAATGTAGATTCCAAATAATTTAAACTTTAGCACTGGACTTATACTGTGGCCCCAAAAGGGGTTCAAAGTTTAACATAGAAAGATATATTGAAAATGTTTTTAAAAAGTTCTTCTCGAGAACTATAATGCTACAGTTTGTGAGATTACTATGCAAGGATCCTCAAATTGTGTAAACTCTAATGTAGTGGAACCAAGAGTTATCTTTCTTAATGTTCTGTACAGTCTGAGAGTTATTCCTCTTGAAGTGGAACTCTTCTACGTTCAGTTTTTCAGGTTGTGTACGTGCGGTCCCACCGCAGTGCTACACATTTTCATTCCTATGTTACTATTTATGTTGTTCAAGCCAACCATAAACCTCGGACCATTACTGGGTCCCCAGAAAGGGGTTCAATGTTTAAAATAGAAAAAGCATATGCTACGAAATGTAATGTTACAAGGAACTGCTGTTCAGGTGAGCGATGTGGCCCATGGGCCTCTTGTTTTCTTTCTTATGATTTTATGAAAAGACATTTATTTTATTAAACAGATATGCTATTCTTTGAGTTGACCATTTATGTCTTACCTTTCTTAATAGGAACTTCAATACAACCTAGAGGAGCTGAGGAAAACTAAGATGTCCTATCAGACTTGTATCAAGGACAGGGAAGCTGAGATTGAGAAACTTAGAAACCAGGTACAGATTTCTAAAGCTATTGTTTATATTTGATACACAACAATTTGCATCTCGTTAGATTTTGACATTATTATGCTTTAAGAATGAAAAATTCTAAATGCATTTTTCTGTGATCAGATCATGACCAAGTCAATGAGTTCATCCACGGAGGGTGAGTTGGAGGCTCGAGTTAAAACTCTCACGGAGAGTCTCATCCAAAAACAAACAACTCTGGAAACTTTGAGCACCCAGAAGAACTCACTGGCCTTACAGCTAGAGAGACTAGAGGTGAGAGACTTAACTGTGAATTGGAACTGATTGTCTCTACATGTACAAATATATGTACTACATGTTGATGTTTATGTATTCAATGTATATTAGAACAAAGTGCATGTAAATAAAACTATTTTTAAATTTTTAATAAGGACATTAATATTAGAAAATGAAAAATCAAATCATTTTATAAATGTATCAAGTGAATGGCAATACTGTTTTTTAGGTAGTAGTGCAGTTGTAAGCTGTGCTCCTTTGTTTTAGCAGTGATAGATTCTATTTTATTTGTAAACAATATAATGCTGTTCCATTCTCAAGCCCTAAGCATCAAACATTAAAGTTTTTAGCTGTTGAATCTCAGCAGCATTGGTCTGAAGTCTTAGCATGAGACAAGCTTCATTTTTAGCACAGAACCATGCCCTGTCTGTAATAACATAGACATGACTCTGTACCTTTAGATGCAAGGAACAATACATATAATGATTTATTTTACAGCAACAGTATAAAGATATTCAGTCATCCTCACTGCGCACAAATACCACAGTGGTCAATGTACACGATGAGGAGGAAGGTCAGTGTCTGGTTGTTTCAACTTTTATGAATGTATGATATAATACACAATTGCAATGTAGAGGAATTTTTTTGTATCAGTAGACACGGTTTAGCCTGACTCCTGTTCCTTTTAAATGATAAAATGTACAATTAATAACATTTGATATACTTGAATGTGAATATTCTTCTGACCATTACAGTGCGACAGAGGTACCCTGGCTTTATGAGGGAGACACCAACAGATCATGAGGTCACCAAGAAAATGAAGAGGGCCGCCAATGTCATAGACAAATTCAGGTAAGAAATAAGTTAGGCAATAATTTTCTGTTAAACATTTTTAAACTACAGTAACTGTGTACAGGTTTATTTTCACCCCATGTAATTTTCGCCCTTCTGCACTGGCAAGCAGTTTTGCCTATCTTGAATTTGCCCAGACACAGTTGTGTTTAAAGAGAGGTAATAAAGGACATTTGAATTCGCCCAGTCTTAAATTTGCCTGCTGACAACAAGGGCAAAAGGGGCGAAAATAAAACAGGAGCGAATGTTCCCTGTATACAGTATTTTAATTTATCAATTTTGGAGTACATCAAAATATTCTTCCAGTTGTTTTATTGTACATGGAATGAAATTTTAATTTCTTATTTATCTTTTTAATCTACTGTAACAGCATAAGACTTGGAGTATTTCTAAGAAGATATCCTATTGCAAGAGTGTTTATCCTCATGTACATGGTAAGATTCCCATACTAATGAACATCAGGTATTTTCTTTAACCAACAAATTATTCATAGTTATGAAAACTTTTGTCTCATTTCCTTAATTTTATTTTTCTTCAGGTATTGCTTCACCTGTGGGTGATGGTAGTTTTACTGACATATCAACCAGAAATGCATGGGTCCGAAAATTCCGCCCAGCCCCTGCCCCCTGAATAACCAGAGACCACTAGCAATGGTTCATTGTATCAGCTGTGATATTGCTACTTCATGCTTTCAAATCCTAGCAGACACTGTAATCAGATACTTTTAAAACTGTAAATTTACATTCTACTGTGTTTTCCCATTAAATTCTGTGATCTTCAAATGCCTCTAAATGCAACAAGTAGTCAAAGGTCAAATTGACGAGTTTTATTATGACGTCACAAACGCTGAACGCTGCAAACTGCAACGTCACAAGCGAAAATCAAAGTTCACGCTTGTGGCTGTTACTGTGGCTCTTCCATTAATATTAACTTACCCTTAGAATAAGATAGGAATTTTAAGGCATGAATCACATTTGCAGACAAGGCAAGAAGTTGAAAAAATGTAAATATAAGCATTGAATCATGATTTTTTGAAGTATACACTCTCATAACTGCCGCGGTGTGTGCATACAAATTTTCATAACGCGCTAACGCGCGTTACTCAATTTGTATGCACACACAGCGGCAGTTATGAGAGTGTATACTTTAAAAAATCATGATTCAATGCTATAGTGTTTTACCAACATACTGTTTCTTTTATAATGTTACATATAAATGTGGTTCGGTTTTGATGAAATGGTATACTTTTTAAAAAGCTCTAAATGTTATGATTTTGTGTGAGAGAGAGAGAGAGAGAGAGAGAGAGAGAGAGAGAATCTATATAATATTCACTTTAAACCTTGACAATTTTTCCACTGTCACATCAGTCAGATACAGTTATTACCGGTACATGTATTTACAACTGTTAACAATGTTTCCTTCATGCTAGCATTGCCCTTCCCCAGCCATTTTCTTGAAATTTCCTCTCAAGTTAATTATTGCTGTACATGCTAATACAATCCACATAAACAAACAATTACATGTATACAGTATTCTGTCTGTATCTTGGTTGTTATTCTTCATAGTGAAAATCATTTCAGACAGGGTCATAAGTTTTCATGCATAACATCACAATTACCATATTTCTTTATTTGATGGTCACTTTGTGGTTAATATAATCATGTAAATGTACATGCCTGCATACATGTACATAAAATAATATTTTACACTGTTTATTTGTAATATTTACATGAAGTTATAATAGCAAGTATTACGAGTACATGTGAGGGTCATTGATTTAATAAGGTACACAACATTTATTGTACAAAAGATTCTTTTGAAGAAGTCACCATTTTAAGATCATCAATAGTTGCATTTTGTTTTGCAAACTTTTCATGTTATTGTGTTCAGAATATTACTTTAAAAGGAAAACATTTCCTCAAATTAATTTTTTTTCTAATCTTAATCAAATATGATTTTAGCAATTTGATTGGCTGGAACTGACCGCTGTGCATTGTGTAGACAGTGTTTATGCCCATAACATGATCCACATCTATTTTTTGTTCTATATTGATGGGAAATGGTTTATATGTTTTGTGCTTAATGTCAGAATTAGAAGTTATTGCATTTTACAAGAACCTGGTGCGTGTAACAATTTCATTAAAGCACTGTGTAAAATAAGGCTGCATTTTAAAACCATTTCTTAAGGAAAAGTTTACTTACATAAATACCGTAATTTATTTGTACATAGAAAATTTTTAAAAAATGCATCAAGATCTGAACTTATCAAGATAAAGACACATTGATAATACATGTAATGTACTCGTAAACCATTTGAAGAATTGTGTTGTGCAGTGTCTGTACAAGGAATAAAGTGCATTTTGTTGACAGAGGAATTTGTTATTTATGTGGTATTTTATTATTAAAGTATATGAACAGTTAATGTTTTTTTTTTCATTATTAAAGTGTGCATTATACATGTATTAGTGATAGAACCCTAATAAATCCACTAAGTATACATGTATCTAGTAAGTTTTATCAATTCATTTTGTTTACAAGATAAAAGAATTTTCCCTTTTGTCCTACTTGTACATTATTGTCTGAATGTCTGAAGCCAAACAAGCATAAATGAGATCAAAAGATCACACTGGCTATCCATCCCCCTGTCCATATTACAGAAAGTAGCGGGAGGGGGATGGTTTTATCACCTTGGAATCCCCCCGTTTTTTTGTCCCCCGCCGCAACGCGGTGCGGGGACATAGAAATGCCGGGCGTCCGTCCGTGCGTCCGTGTGTCCGTGCGTCCGTGTGTCCGTCCGTCACACTTTTTTGTAAGCGCTCTCATGCCTACAAATTTTGACGGATTTTCATTAAATTTATACCAAATGTATATACCACTATTACCTTGGTCAAGTTCGAAAATCAGCATTGGTCGATACTTTTTGTTGGAGTTATGGTACTTTGACCGCAATAATGACTCTGTTTTATCCAAAAGTTGACCTTGTAAGCGCTCTCATGCCTACAAATTTTGACCGATTTTCACTAAATTTATACCAATTGTATATACCACTATTACCTTGGACGAGTTCGAAAATCAGCATTGGTCGATACTTTTTGTTGGAGTTATGAGACTTTGACCGCAATTATGACTCTGTTTTATCCAAAAATTGACCTTGTAAGCGCTCTCATGCCTACAAATTTTGACAGATTTTCATTAAATTTATACCAAATGTTTATACCACTATTACCTTGGTCAAGTTCGAAAATCAGCATTGGTCGATACTTTTTGTTGGAGTTATGGTACTTTGACCGCAATAATGACTCCGTTTTATCCAAAAATTGACCTTGTAAGCGCTCTCATGCCTACAAATTTTTACAGATTTTCATTAAATTTATGCCAAATGTTTATACCACTAACACTTTGGTCAAGTTCGAAAATCAGCATTGGTCGATGGACTCGATACTAGTATACTGCTTGACCGGCGGGGGACTCAGGAATTCTATTCTTGTTAATATGGGTTGAAACTACATTCCTTAGGTTTAGCTTTCAATTAGAGTGAGATACAGTGGGTAAACATTATTGATTTTCAAAGTTTATTCAGCTTACATATCTAATGCAAACAAATATTAATTCAAGAAGAATCTTGCCATATATATAACATATATACATGTATTTAACAACAACTTAGTATACAAGTAGTTTATATTACCATGAGTGTAGCTTTTAAAGATTATTTTTACAACTGCTATTTCTTATTAATAATTGTTTGACAATTTAACTACTTTATGTGACAAAAATTTGTTACATTTCACATTCAGATGAAGTTGAACATTGACTGATATATTTTTCACAGAGAGTAGTTCTTGCTTATAATGTCTTTTTGTCATAAAATGTAGCTGCTAAAGACAAACTGATCACATACATTTAGTTATCATTTCAAAGATATTTAAGTAATTGACAAATTTTTTACATGATAGTATTTAATGGGTAAACATAGGTAAACGTTTAAATCAAAATCATTAGTTACATGTTAAACTACTATCACTGAAGCACAATAACTTTTGTTATTCAAAGAGAACACTAACAGTTACTATAACAGCTGAAAATCATGTTGGAAATATTTACACTGTAAATATCCAATTGTTCACAAGTGCAATTTCACACACTGCATTTTTTTTTTTTACATGAAATCCTCCATTTTCTGTTAATAAATTTGCCATAATACACACACCTTTCTGTCAAACTAGCATAATTTACTGAGTTGTAGAGGTAAAGGGAATGTTGCATATCTTTGTAACAGTGGATTTTATGCATTAATCTAAATACCTGATAATTAACAACCTGAAAACTGAATTTAAAAAAAAAAATTGCTAACATATATTGACATTAAATAAGCTCTGTGTGATGTTAAAAAAAAATCCTTGACAGTTCTAATATCAAAAACGTCACATTCATAAAACAAGAAATTGAGTCAAAAGTTCCCTGGGGGAGGGTCTGTGTGAGAAGAGAAATCATCTGAGATCCTCCCCACTGATGTTCTTCTTCACTCTCAGCAGCATCGTCGTTGTCCATTGATCCAGACGAGATATACTGTCGTAATCCTTGACCGTGTCAGTGAATTTGTCGATATCCTCCTCATTTATTGCACTGATAAGACTCTGAAAGTAAAAATATCAAAATTATTTATCATAGTTTTTTTTACCCCCAGTTAATGTGCAGGTACATGTAGGAAATGAGAGAGAGAGAGAGAAAGTATATGAATGTAATAAATTAAAGGCAAATACGGTAATTTCTTTTTTTTTCCTTTAATCAATTCAATACTTCTAATGCATCCTCTATCAATTTCCTTGTAAATGTTTATCACGTTATTCATCCCCTACTTCCTACTCATTTTTATGCATGATAAACTACGGTAATTCCTTCTCAACAAACTACAGTACTGTACTAACTGTACACAGAATTAAAGCTTTATTAGACAAGTATTGTTTACCTTGAGAAGTTTGCTTTCTCTGGCATCTCCAAACTGTGGGAACATTTCTTCATACTTCTGAATGGCCTGTTCTGCATTCAGTGTATCTACACACAACTGACAGAGGGCAGCTTTGAAAAAGTAGTCCTTCGCACTATACTTAAGCAGCTGGTTATCCATGCATGACATGCCCACCTATAAACGACAATGCCATAATTAAAATAAATCCTTAGTTCCTTACTCCTTATCAAATAAGGCAATTTTTCTAGAAGCAAGTCATTTAAAACCATAACTACATGCAAGTATTACATGTACAAGAATGTGATTGAATGGTAAGATTATCTATTGAACATTTCCCAAAGGAAACTTAAATAGAATCTCACCTCTTCATAAATAGAAATTGCTTTCTCGTATTGCTCAAGTTGTGCAGCATACTGAGCAACTTTAACCAGGCATTTGTTGGCCGAGCTGTCAAATATAAAATACATAAGATTTGATATTTGTGACAATTTATTTTTTTCCTGTTGTATGAGGAGTATAATCTTTGCATGACAAACTTTTCTTCCTCACCTGTTAGACTCTTCTCCTTTGTAATAGTCAGCAGCATGCTCATAGCTGGTGATAGCCTAAAGAAAAGAAAAGGAAATAGGTTAAAAATAAAAAACACAAATTTTAAAGTATATTTATCTTTTAATAATTGCATGTAAATATGAACAAATTATACCTTTTCTATGTCCACCATGTCAGTTTCGTAGATTTCAGCTATGGACACATGATGCTTGGCTGCTATTGTAAACCTTCCCTATTTAAAATCATGTTATAATGATTACAAATGCACATGGTTTTGTACACGCATGATTTTTTTTGTAAATGCTTGTTTTCTTTAGTAACATACCATATCAGTATAGATTTCAACAGCTTTCAATAAACAGTTGATGGCCTCTGTTGATGAGAAGAAAAAGCTTGAAATTTTTATCAATATAACTTTAAGTCAGGAATGTCAATCAACAGTTAGTAATTCCAAGTAAAGAATGTAACAATTTGATTCATTTTTTCTTTCATTTGATAGTGAAAATGACAATGAATGTCATAAGATAAAAATTATTGTTTATATCAGTTCCCATTGGTTGTAAACATCCTGTACTACCCAGTACCCACCATTAGGATCAGCCTTTTTATAGCAGGTTCCTGCATTGACATACTCTGTAGCTGCCTGGTGTTTGCTTCCCAACTGAACCTGAAGTGCAGCAGCCCGACAAAATGCTTCACCAGCAGCTACATGAAATCAAACATATATTTGTTTTTGATTCAATGCTTCTGTATCTTCACATCGCTTTAAATAAACATATATGGCTACATTATGTGGTTGTAAATTCTTATTTGTCGTTCTGTCAAAATCTTGTACAGAAAAAACAAAAAAAAAAACCAGGACAGCAAATCAGAAAAGCTTTTACTTCATTACATTGACATGAAAACATAATTTTTCAAAAATGACTCCCGCTTTTATTGATTTCTTTCTGACGTAGAATGTTTGGAAAGTTATATACTTTTACATCCTTCATAAATCAACAAGACTCACCTGCCCACTTTTTAGCCATCTTAAACATGTTGGCTGCCCTAACAAATATATCGGCGGCATCTTCTACCTTGGTAGAACTCCCCCTATAAAACACAAAACAGAAGTTTTTACACTCGTAACAGTATTACTAATTGTTACCGATAAAACAAACGTTTTGGACGAAGTCCATATGATTATGACAGAGTAGGTGTGTTGTAGATTTTTACCCAAACAGTGAACCAAAAAATCCTTTGGAAGAGTTCAGTTTCTTTTCCGCCTCAAGCATCAACTCTCGTCCCTTCGCTTCGTTATCAGCCATTGTAATGTGGTTAAAAATGTCACAAACGGTGAATATTGCGTATATTTTTACATTTGTGTCACACCACTATTTACTATCGACATCATCATCATAATCTGAATCAGAAGAAATCTTCTGGAAATGTTCAAATATATGCAATCGATATGCGTACAAAGTACACTGATGGCGAGAGTAGTTTTAAAACGTAACGGTAACTGACGATAAAATTTCCGGATTAGAAGTACCTGCTATTAGTAAAGAGGTACAGGCATATGTAGCGCCTTTTCCCATTTTCCCACCTTCACACGTGTTTGAACAGAATGTACCCGTTACTAAACATAGATAGAGGTACCTGTCGCGATACATAACGTTAGGCACTGATTTTATTATGCCATCTATGGTGTCTGTAATAAATTGAGTCCCTGAAACGTGCATCGAGAAATGAATATATGCTCAGTATATATAGACCTTCGTGTATAAAGACAATTCTGAGCCATAATAATTTCCAGCAAAATAGAATTAATATAATTATAAATAAAAGTATTATTGAAAAGATCTGTTTTTATTGAGTGTGCCCATACTCATATTTGAACAAGAGAAATGGGGGGGGGGGGGGGGCAAGAAAATTAGGTACATGTTATTCAAAATCGTTATTCTTCTGATGCTTAAAGTGAAAAAAAAAAAATACTATTTGATGGAATCCATTTATCGACCGCAAAATCAAAAGGACCTGCGCGTTACCACTACGCGACGCATATAACATTTTAAGGGATGTCTTTTTAATATATGTGGCTATAAACATGATTGATTTAATTCAATGCAAACGTGTACATGTAGAACAAAATTTCAATAGGGTTTCTTTGGTTTAAAGTGGGTTAAAATAGTAAAATATCCAACTTTTTATTGCAAACTATTTTTCTATATTATGATACGTAACAAATCCCGACGATTTTAATGATGTCGTGAAAGATAATTAAGACTCTTTTAACCTGGTACTTGCGTGGTTTTCGTTTCTTTTCAAGAATATTTTAACTAAATAATGTATAATATTAAAAATGTCTGATGTTTGCAAAAGCGCTATATTGTAGGGAATAATGGAAAAGGGCGCTGTAACTCTGTTTTAAGAATTTCATTTGGTTTGATTGAATATTAAGAATACTTGAAATTGTGTTAATTGAGCAAAAAAGATTAAGAGTCTTCCTGTTTAGTCTACTTTCATATTCATGTATACACTACGTTAATTAGAACCTGAGTTGTAAACAAAGTCAAGACAATGCAATGTCCATAAATCTAATGATGTGTCATGAGAATGTCTTCATGAGAAGTTTATTCAAGAGGATTTTTGTTGCATGGTATCATTCCAGAAAGATAAGTAATTTCGTATAAAACCAAGAATCTTTGGGGGCTTATTTTCTCAGGTCTATACGTAATCAAAAGTCTTTTTTTCAGTTCATCACAAGAGAAGCAAGCACCTGCGCTTGTGTTAGCAATAACCCCCTATAATGATAGTATTAATGTAATACTATGGGGTAAACTTTATCACAGAAACACGTACCTGTGGAAGCAATTCTGATTGCTCTCTGATTCTGAATTCTGATTGGTTCTGAAGTTTTGGTTAGACTGACAGTTTCTTGATCTAATCTATTTCAAAAGGATTCCAGTTGTTTAATTAAGTTGTAAATATACTATATAATAATATATAATCATAATACACAATAAGCTCTATTGTTGTACCCCAATTTATAATAACGATGTAATTGTATTTTTATTGAGAAGGTCATAATTAAATGCGATTCTCCATGCATTTGGGAAAATGAGTTACTTGACACAAATCACCGTACAAAACATTCGATTATGTGTCGTTCATCTTTTTTCTATTATTATGGAATTTAATTGTAGAAAAAAATTAATTGAGTTACTGATTGAACAAAGTATTTAAATTCTATCTCTAAACCTTTCTTTAAGTATCCATATTCCATAAAAAGTGAGCAAAAACACGTAAATTATTGTTATTGTCGATCAGCGCATTACAAAGATGGAACAGCCAATTCTTCCATCTCTCTTTTTGTGAGTTTTTGAATTTATTACAAAGAGTAGGTAAAGGTAATGTACATCAGTTCATTATACAGAAGATATATCCAATTTTTCTTATATGGGAATTAGAACCTGACATCATCATGATCATTTCGCGCAGTCCGTTATTTTTTCTTCAGGTTATACTGAGGATTTCGATCGATCGATAAACTGGTTAGAACTAGTCGTGTAGACTTAGCCCTGTTAATATCTTTAGCGTTATGAATCACAATCGGTTTGCTTAAGAAAAAAGTTTTGGGAAAATACTGAGTGGACGTGAATAAAATCATATGAATAACGATCGATTTATATTTTTAAAAAATGGGAGAGAAAATATTGGATGTAAAAATGTATGCATAAACAATGGAAAAGTTTAAACAAAATCAAAATAGATGAATTTCCATAAAACTACTCTCTCTTTCTGTTTTTTTTTTTGTTTTGTTTTGTTTTTTTTTTTTTTTTGGCATTTATTAGACATGATTTTTTTGTTTACATCATTATATTATGGTTCGTTTTGTTTTTGTTTGAAGTTATCTGTCTTAAAACATACAATCAGATAAATGACGACTGAAATAATAAATTCAGGCAAAGAAGATAGGGGAATAAGGGTGCGCAAATGACCATTCAGTTTGGTTTAATCGTAAAATACGATTTCAATTTTTTTTCTTCAATTATATTCTATTTCTTAACAATACAATTTCAGTCACAATGAAATGCTTTAATCAATTCTATATGCGACTTTGCACAAATTTACGGAATTCTTTTATTTTCCTAAAACGTTCAATTGTTGATATCCAAAATGATATTTCTAATGTATAGTGAGTCATCACCCCATGACACTATATACATGTATTTTGGAGAGAATGGTTTGCATACACCAGTTCAAATCAATATTTTCCAGTTATGAGTTACAAATCTATGTTATGGTAAATATATACATTATTATGAACACTGTTTTAAAGGAATAATAAGATTTGTAGATATTTATACTGTCCAGTCTCCTATCCGTTTTAGTGTAGACATTTCACATGCCTAATTCCCTCGTCTTCTTTCTTTATTGCACCTTTAAAGTAATATTTACATATTTTTAGAACACGATGAAAAAGAATTAGGTAAAAATTAGGTAAAATGTTTAAGTCTATAAAGTTTAAGAGTCTTCTACATTTTTTTTTTTACACAAACATGTGCATACCCCCCCCCCTTCCCCAATAGATAAATAAATTTAAAAAAATTGAAAAAATATTAAAAACAACAACAAACGACACAACACTCAAACAAACAATAAAATAAACACCCCCACCCCAAAAAAAATAAAAAACAACAACCCACCCTCCCCAAAACAAAAGCCCTAAATTAAAAAAATCCCCCAAAATTAGAATTAAACATTCTAAATTTATTGAATAGGATTGGTACTCTCCCAAAATAGTACTATCTCTTAACAGGCATGTATAGGAAGTTTCATTCCGCAAGAAGTTAATTCGACTCTCTTGAACACTATCTCCTTATCAGTCCACATGGCGCATTCTCAGGGCCACTAAGAACGACCATGTCCCCATCTTGCAAGCTGGGGACGACGTATAGATGTAAATATTTACCGTGTAACAAAATATGAGAAGGCGGGAAGATGTGAGGAAACTCGTACTGTTTTTTGTGTCGGTGGGGGTAGGGGTGGGGGTAGGGGGTGTTAGTTTTACATACGATAGGGTGACGTCGCAGTACTTATGTGCGTCACAATGTATGACTTTCTCCTCCGACAGCCCGGTAAGTATAGTTTCTAATTCAAAGAAAAGTAAAAGAGTAATAGTTTTTTAATTTGAAATCAAATCTTATTTTGAATTTAATGAATGAATTGTTAAATGACGAGTTGCAAGTTACCGGTGTTTGACCGATATCCTTTTGTTACCTGTGTTGTTATTGTTGTTGTTGTTATTATTGTTGATGTTTTTGTTGTTGTTGATGATGATGTTTATGATGATGATGATGATGATGAGGAACTTTCTTATGTCTATACTATGTGCTTTCTTTTCAAAACTCATCGTCCCTGTTGTCATCAGTGTGAGTTGTGATGAAGAAAGACAATTTACAACTAAGACAATTTACGCTGATGATGTTTTCCTCATCCTTTTAGAGCATTTATTCTCGGTACTCGTCATCCTGCGCACAACCAAACCCCATGTTTTCCTATGGCTGTCAGGTGGGTAGAACGTCAATGCGATTACATGTATTTTATCCATAGATGATCAGTTCATTTTTACTGAAAGACTTTTCCAACCGAATTAAAATACACATATACATTTTCCCCACACAGAGAGATGGGTGCGCCGGATCCTGCGACTCTTTGATTCTTATAACTCACAGTAAGTTTGCATTTTGTATTTTCATTTGTTGTATGTATTTTGACATTTGTATAAATGAGTGTTTTAAGAAATATAGGCTATATATTAAGGATATAGATAGAGGTACACGTATATACATGTATATACAAATGGTTATGTCTATCTCCTTTCAATCAATTCATACAACTCTTTCTCTCTTGTAAATACATGTACATTAATTTTATTGCGCATCTTGTTTATTAACATGATTGTCAATCATCCTATTGCCCCTTGAGGGCCCTTAATTGGTCAATAAATTCATTTGATTAATTTGATTTGATGGATTTATAAACTCGGGTGCTTATAAAAAAAAACCCAGTATTCTCATATCCTAACCCGCAGATGTTAACCGGTCTGCCAACATCCCACGTCTGAGCGCCCGTTACGTCACCGGAACTGACATACTGCTCACGTGGTCATCCCCTCCCACTCCCTACTATACCCGGTACCTGCTACAGATCAGAACCTACCAAACATGGACAACTATCACTGAGGTATACTTGAGCATCGGGTACATGATAAACAGAGCAGATAATTCAATTATTAATTCTTTCTATAGTATTCCAAGAAACACGATGTATTTTCAAGAATTTTGAACAAAAAAGGGCTACTAAGAAAACCTCTGACATTCTATGTACCTTAATATTTGAGTAAATACAGAAACACAAGTCTTTATACCCACTCTCTCATTACGTATTAGATACCTACCACGAGCTACCTTTACCACAATCCTAACCCTTGCAGTACGGTGTTCTTCCGGATCACAGCGGTCAACCAGTACGGAATGAAGGGCTTCTCCGCTCCTTACTCGGTCTACGGTCAGCTTCATTATTAGTCATTAATTTCGAATCTGGTGGAATTCCAAATTTTCAAAGGACACTGTGTGGTCAACAAATTAGCCATCGGGTCTACCTTGAACTTAAAAATATTATTTTTAAAGCCATGAAATATTATTTTTTATCTCGTGGAGAATTAAAAAAAATATTTTATAGATTTAAAATTTGTACATTTTTCTATATCTTTATACACATGTGCAAAGCTCTTCTTCTTAGAAGATCTGTATAGTCTAAAATTGGCCACGACCATTAAGGATGACGTTTACTCAGAATGAAAAAAATATTCCACTGATGATAATTTAATGAAACGCCATCTATTGTATGTTATAGATCTTTGATTGTAGTGTTTTTTTCTCTTTCAAAGAAGTAGGTCAAGAAGTAGTGTAGTCAAGTAGTAGTAGTGACCTACATGTACTTTTTGAGTTAATGGTCATTGAATATATTTTGAAAAATCAAGGAAAATCCCATATAACTTTACACTACGATTAAGATTTTCCTAATTGTGAAAATATTACAAATAATTAAACACTTTACAAAATGAAATACAGTTTGTGAATGGTAGTGGCACTAAATAAATACAAAGCATTAAAATTTCGGCGACAATTTTTAAAAATATTCCAGTTCGAATTTCCTCTATCACTTTTTAAATTCCTATCCATTTTTGATCCAATTTTACAAAAAGAAATCGAATGATGATAATAAAAAAACATTTATAGTATTAAACTACTTATATTGACCTTATTCTGTTGGCATAAAATTATATGAGGTCAATGATCAAAATTTTGAGATATGATGTCTTTTATCGTTTTTAGGCATTTTTCAATATTTTTGCATTTCGTGTCATACGATTATTTTACTGAATAAGTGAGTTCAAACCAATAGAAAATATGCAAAATTATATAGACTAAAATATAAAATCTTAGCTTTTAATATTAGAGTACTGCCAAAAATGTTTTAGCGGAAAATAAAATCTGCTAATTTTAGTCCGAATTTCCTCTGTTTGACTAAAACTCTATATTTGTTTGAGCCTAATTCCATAATAGTGTAGAAATATCGAATGTTATGTTAATAATAATTTATTTCACAAATACTTTTTGTGTTTAGAACAGATTTTATTAATGAAATTGAACTTTATAACAATCTGAATTTGAGAACTCAAGCCCTGAGTAAACAATACCCTTAAATTAAGGTGCCTCACTACACCGTAAAATATTTTCTCAAATCAGCAGAAAAGTACTAGATTATGATAGAAAGCATGATGGATAAGAAGCATATATGTCAAACAGGCCAAAAAATGTGCAAATTTAGATAAAAGATGACATTTTCAAAAATTTCATTTTGTAAACATAAGCAAAAGCTCATGAGGATTCGAACTCATGATATGCGGTTCACAAGCCTGAGACATGTACTTTAACCACTGAGCTATGACGATATACATCTGAATCAATTGATACAAACAGTTTAACAAAACATTTAAATCGCCATATTGTGACGTAGTGTCTTAAAAAGCATAATTCTAGGTGTTGTGAAGTACCTTAAAAAGCCCTCTGCTAGAAACGATTGTTTACTAAAAGTCGCACAAGGTTTTGACATTGCATATAATATATTCGTCATTTTTTAATAAAACTGCATTGATATGGTAATCGGATGTAACTTATGTCAAAGAGACATTGGAAATGAATTTCACTATCTCTTGTGTTGCACCATGTTGAAAAACGAAATAGAAGTGTATCTACCAAAATTTTATTTTTATAGACCAAATATTGTCAAATTTAATGAGCCTTTTTCCTCAAATAATGCGAAGTATTAAACAAGTTATGTACAATAAGTATGCTAAACCTACTGTTAATTGACTCCTATATATTTATCTACATAAAATGTACATTTATACTTTATATATATTATGTACAGAACCATGAAACAAAAATAATAAACTGCTGGTGTGAATTATTGACAGCTCCATCGCCCCCCTCTGCTCCTCTAAACGGTCATTTGATGAAGGGCGCCATGTTCTATTGCCCCGTGTCGAAAGAGTTCGCCGGCATTCTGGAAGTGGAGGGTATCCAAGGTAAATCAATTCTTAAAAAAATAAATTAAGCACCATACATACATGTTTGTAAGTAAATCGTTAATCATAGTGACCTGTTTATCTTTTACAATGAACAACATACATTTGACACTTTATGTAAGTGCCTAATTATATGCCAATATGCCAAATTATCAGGCATTATAAATCGGTTCTAGTTACGATATTGTGTTTATGATTTTTTGTATTGTTTTATTTTAGGATTGTGACAACTTCTGAATGTTTGATTACTCACAATTCCTTCTAACGAGTTTTGGAATTGTGTTCTTTTGTCTGTTGAATGCTTAACTGTTTTACATGATTTTTGACGTCCATTTCTATCGGTCGGGGTTTCATTTTTTTTACTTGATGTCATCATACTAGTCCGACTACCGGGGTATTTTCAATGTTACTAGTCTGATAATTCACAAAATGCATTTTCTAAGCAATTTTATTTACTTCAAAATCGGCTTAGGATTTGTTTCAAGGTCTTTAAAACTATTTTTAGTTACCGGTGCGCTATCTTCGCTAGCTGGAGAGAGGAGTGGACCGAAAACCCTTGGCTAGCGAAGATGCCGGTGCGCTACCTTAAACTCTAACGTCGTCAATTTATTAAGAAAAGTTTTAGAAGATTATTGTAATCTCTGAAGTTTTTTTAACGAGTGATAACACTCTTTGCTCTTCGTTATATGTAGCTTGGAGACCGGAGGACATCGAGTTTTACCAATGGAGCACCCTCCCCACAGTCTTCTGTCGGAATATCAACAGTCTGATCATTCCGATATTTGACCCTCTCTCCTCTACCGACGCCGTGAGTTGTTACAACGTCATCATCAATACAAACGCTGATTGAAATTTAATTAAAGATTATTTTTTTTCTTTATGATTTTCATTCTACACATACCCTTTTACTTGTTACGTCACTTCCGGATTGTTTAAAGTGATTGCTTCTTTTCATACAACTTGGCTTCCTATTTACGTAAAAATTAGCATTGAATAATGATTATTATAACATGCGTTATTCATTTATCTATTCACCTGGCGAAATTTATTGACATGACGACGTCAAAAATATATCTTTTAATGCTGATATTTGCATTTCCCCTAATGATGATAATTATTTTTTTTAAATAAATGAGTATAAATTGCAGATCACAGAGGAATAAAATCAGTAACAGCAAAAACAGCTGTTTTCGGTTTAAACTTGTTATCACACAGAAGGCTTGCAAATATAATCCTGGAAATAACTCTTGAAAATTTTGTTTTAACAACAGAATTAACTTTATTGCTGAATTGATTTTGTAAAAAAAAAAATGGTGTTTTAACAACATGTATTTAATAACATTTTTATACCGCATACTTGATATTTGAGAACGTCTTATATGTAAATTACATGTAAATTCATACGCAGTGATTAGGTTGTTGCGTATAGAGACATATTTAGAGATCACAGAATTCAATGGAAAAACACAACAGATTGTAAATATACAGAAACTACTTTCACACTTATTTGACAAAACATTAAAAAAAAAAAATGCCAACTCGATTTGAAAAAAAAGTGCTGAAAACAAACAATAACGAAACTGAATTTTATTATAGGTTTCAGGCATACACTACAGAAATGGGCTTCGTATAAGTGCAGAGAGTTACGGGTGTATCTATACCTTACAGGTAAATTAAAACCATAATGAATAAAATAAATCGGTTTATGTTATTATCATTGGCGGTGCTGTGAGGAATTCTGAAGGAATTCTTTATTTGCAGGTTCGCGCCGTGTCGAAGTGTGGGAAACCCGGACCATACAGCAACATCACCATCGATTTATCCGGTAAAACTATTCGCCGACAGATATACAATGACCTGAATACTTTAAAACATTTTTAGAATACGGTTTTGTATAACAGTGTGCTATTATGGTAATTTCGTAACTCAAACCTTTATGATAAATAGGGTTGAAATAAGTAACTGCACGGATTTCATCTCTATACTATGGAATAAACAGCAAAGAAAGATTTGTAAAGAACGACAACTCCGTAATTCTGCTTTAACCAAACCCTCAAAATAGCTTTTTTTCATTTAAAAATGAACTAAAAAGTTAATAAATTAACTTGTTTTGATTAATTTTTAATTTACTACAATTTTTACAGCTATAAATATATCCTACATTACAATTGCAATTCACATTTTGAATAAAACTATACTATATCATTTTACTAGTATTATTTACAAGGCATAAATCAATTCAATATATTTCACAGATTGTTCGAAAATTCGGAACTTCAACTGTCGACCTATGAGAGGCATTCCCTGTAAGTATAGCATTTTTGTTCCGTCGTGCGCGCGCGCGTGTGTGTGTGTGTGTGTGTGTGTGTGTGTTGGGGGGGGGGGGTGGGTTTGGGGGCGTTGTTGTTGTTACGTGCCTAGCAATCACCATTTACATGATAAATTGAATGAATACATCAGTGGTATTTATTAAGTAAACACAACCGTTCATGATTAAGTATATGTTTTTACCGTTAACTTTTCTTATTCCTGTCGCCAGTCGACCCACCGGATGTTGTAGAAAACGTCACACTGCGCATGGATCTGAACCACCCTCAAATCTGGCTGAAGATCGCATGGAACAAACCCTCGGACCTGGGCTCCATGAAAGCGATATCTCACTATGTGATGAGATGGGGGAAGGTCTCCTTCCCCTCGAATTTTATTCTAGCCCAGGCTGAATACACACACGAACCACTCAACACGACTCTAGCAAATGTAAACTACTAGTATATTCTATAGAATAATTAAAGCTAAACCCAGCGCTGAAATAATTATCATGTTCATATTATTATAATGATGATAATCTCATACAAAGTGGATTGAGCTACACATAAAAACACTCTTAAGAATCCATTGATAAACTTATGACAAAACATTTCTTTAGTAATCAGTCGTCTTTATTTGACATAATGATGTAATACTTTGAATAAATAACCACAAAGACAATAGTTAAAACCTTAATGAGTATTATTAATAACTAATATACCTACATATTTTTTTAACAGAACATCGTTGAATTTGGAATTCAAGTTCAAGAAGAACCAAATGCAATATATGGTTTTCAAGTCAGTATAATATATATTTGTATAATATTCAGCCACAAACGCGATTTATGTAAAATAAGTATATCTAATATATAGTTTATTGATCTAATTTATTTTAATTTTTTCCCTTGTTTTCCTAAAAAATATATCAGATTATGCCAGTTACCCCAACGCAAGTCATAGAACCAATTGAATATGATAAGTTCCAAGTTTATACGATTGAACTAAAGAATCGCACGTCCTGCCAAAACAATAACTTAGCAGGTAAGTTTTGCATTCTGTGTCTTTTGTGACATACAGAAAATTCCCAAAAAAAATTGAAAATGACACCTTATTTAGATTGCAATTTGATGAAAAGGTATATTTCAGTAATCACCATATTTTACCACAGCCTCTCGGATTTCCTGTGACGAGGACGGCGTGTCAGTGATACAGGTTAGCAACACTCTGGATATTACCGTCATTTGGCGCAGGCCCAGTCGCTCCAGAAGAACATCCGCCGACAAAAACGACACAAACGAAGAGAAATTCTATGAAAAGTACGCGGTACAACTTGGGGAAGTGGAATCTTTACCGCCACCTGCCGGACAACGACTCGTCAACACAAACGTCACAGTTGTGGAATCTGTGAGTTTTGATCACGTGATATTTTGATGATTTTTTTTTTGCTAAATATTTTTATGCATAAAAACTTGCATATCAATGGCACAAATAATTCCAGTGTATACTGATGCATTCCATCAGAAAGGTCGACTAGACATTGTACATATTTTTTTTTTCAAACTTTGAAACAAACTAGACTAGATACGCTATACTCTGTCCCAAGATATTTTGGATTCACGTTTGGACGATTTTTAATAAAAATACACTTACCTGTGAAAGAAGTGCAATTGAAATAGTTGAAAGGGATATTTTCCAAGATAATTTCATTGACACATTATCATCTTTCACTCGGAAAAATTCACAGGAACGAAAACAGATTCCTTACGGAGATTTATAATGGGGAATGTTTACATCTTTTCTCCATTCGGAATACACTCGGAATACATCGCGCAATATTTCAACGTTATCATCCGGGCTTGCTGCAATGCAAAATCTCCGTAGACATCACATTTTTTAGCATTGTATTGAAACCTGATAAGCTAACAGGGGCGTTTTGACTGAGAAATCTTGGAAATTTTTCATACTTTTGAATGAACATCGTTTGGATCCTGAGGTATTTATAAATATCAAACAATTAAGCCAAACGTGAATCCAAAATATCTTGGGACAGAGTATAGTTGATGTTTCTAAAATGGACTCTCTGCAATACCTCTTTTGATAAATTTTCCTAACCTCACACTCCTCTGTTTCATCGTTACAGGACAGCCGCCGTGTGTCACAGGTGTGGACATCCGAATGATGTAATTTATGACAAAATGATCTGACGTAATAAAGACTCGCTAAGCTTCCGCTGTGTTGTTCATTACCCTGAGACACACGGTGGGCAAACACCTGTAGCGTCATCCGCGGATCCAGGAAATGACGTCATGAGAATACTAATTAAATAAAGGATAAATCTATCATGAATAGTTCATTTCTTGTATCCGCGAATTTCGTTGTGATGTCTCAGATTGTCCTGTTTTATCGTTTTTTTTTCTTAAGCTGACATTGTATTTGGTGTGTGTTTAAAAACAAGGCTCTTCAAGCAAATTTTGAACACGAATGAAAATAGCCAGATTTTGAAGAGTATGAAATTTTCTGATGAATGGTGCATTGAAAGTAAATATCTTTATTAGAAAAATTTATACATTATTATTTATACATCAATGCAAGTTTTATAAGTCTTGGGATGAAACTGTGAAATCTTAACCTTTTTTACCGTCTTCCTTTGAAGAGTTGAACTGTTGTACAAGAGAAAACTAACTTGTTGTGCTTTTAAATTAATTTCTATGATTTTGATGAAGAGTTTCGATGACTATGATGATGATTTACTAGTACTACTCCGAGATATAATGCAAATTCAATCTAAGCATTTTACAGTACAAAAGGTCATGTACCCGCACTGATATATTTGAGTCGTTAGATAAGGTTTTTTGTTCGTTGTGAAATCTACGTCAGGCTTCATATTGCTACAGTAAAATTCCGATAAATCTAAACGTCGGTAAAAAGAAATAGCGTAAAATAAACATTTAATCAAAGCAAACGGTGCACTTGTCAAGATATGAATTTACACAAAACCAACAAAAACATGATAAAATATAATTTAACCCCCTCTTTACAATCAACAAGATCATTAATTTTACTCCCCCCCCCCCCCATAAAACTTACAGAAGATGGGGGAATAAGATATCGCAAATGTCCATTTGGTTTAGTCGTTAAATACAAATTCAAATTATTTTTTCTCCAATTAAATATATTTGATAATGTTATAATACAAATTTACAAAAGGATACTTTCTAATTTGAAGATTTTCACGAACGACAGGAAACCCACAATGTAAAAATTCTAGTTCTACAAGAGTGCATTGTTTAAATGACCTGTATTATTTTTCTAAAACGATCAACTGTTGGGATACAAAATGATATTTTAAAGTCGGTCATCTCTCCCTGTTTTTTGGAGATTAAAATCGGTTCGATTTCAATAAGACCTTATGTAGACTATGACAAAAATATGGAGCTCAGGCCTTCTCTACAGAGGAAAAGGCAATGAAGATCTCAAAATTGACACTATTTAGAGGTTTTGATACGCATACGCCAGTTTAAATCAACTAATTCCAAGTATTTAACATATTTAAGGGTTACAAATCTATGTTAATGTTAAAAGGGCATGGTCACGATTTTGGTCAAATTCTATTTTTCTGTTTTTATTATTTACAATGCTTATGGAATGCATTTCAAATAATCAAATGAAATTTGAAAATCAGTTATTGAGTTATTAGCAAGAAACTGCTCACAATTCTTTGTCATATAAACAAGGCTCGTGCCCTGTTTTTGTTTACATAGGTTCAATATACCAGTAAAAATCATTTTCAAGCTGATTTGTCTATCTTCTTATTCATTTTAAGAATAAATAAACAGCCCCTAACATTTAACACATTCATTTTAGGTTTAAAAATGGAGTTTTTACTTCAACATTCAAAATGTAAACAAAAGCTTTGTTTCTATAGCAAAGAACTATAAGCTCTGTAACTCGCTTATAACTCAACGAATGTCACTCAAACTTTGGTTGCCTATTAAAAATGTCTCCCTGAAGCATTGTGAACATAAAAATCGAAAAATAATTTTCGACCAAAATCGTAACCATGCCCCTATAGATATACATTGTTTTGAATATTTAAAAACAATACTCAGATTTGTTGATATTTTAATTTTACAGTACCTTATCTGTCCTTAAATAGACATTTCACACACTTTATTCACCCATCCTATTCACCCATGCAGGCTATGCACTATAAGTTAGCTATCAAGGTTTAAGCTTGCACATTTTTATGAACGCAAAAAAGGAGAAAAAACCCACCTCCCGAAACAGTGAATGCATGTACTTAAATAAAGATCATGTGTTAAAAAATAAAGGTAAAAAAATAAACAAAATAACAACATATATCACAGAACAACATAAATCCTTTGAATGTAATGTACTGATAAACATGTTTTAATATAGTTGCAATGTTGATTTGTTCATATACAAAGGATTACAAGTAACAAATGCACGTGGAACGTGAAAGGATGCTGTCACAGTCAATTTTTATTACGATTTTAAAGATATGCGAGGAAACATTCTTACCGAGTGGAAAAATATATACCCTCTGTTCTCCAGACCGGGACTATGCAGTGTTTCGGGGTCTACAGTCGGATCTGTTGTATGGAGTCCGGGTATGTATCACAAAGACAAAGTCGTTCACTGTTAGGTGCCATGGAAGGACCAATGTATACAGGGAAATATTCGTCCCCGTTTTATTTTAGCCCTCGTTGCCAGTGGGCAAATTCCCATATCTCAAAATTATCTCTGCTTTACACAACTTTGTTTCGGCGAATTTAATTTAAGACAGGGCAAAACCGTTTGCAAGTGTGCATGGGCGAAAATTACACGGGGCGAAAATAATCTAGTATACAGTATTAATCAAATCAAATGATTTGGACTTCATCTAAAAAAAATACAATATTGCGGTCTCATTTGAAAATTATATTAAAAGTTCCAGAACTTGGACATATACTTTTGTTCTTTTACAGTTATAAATAATATACAACTTAAACAACAAATGATTAAATTTACGCTTTATTCAAAAATGCTTTTTATTCGCTGCAAAATTCCAAATTATGTAAACTGTTTGTTGTTATCAAATTATCAAAATGTCCAACTGAACAGGTCATCGGACTCAATAAATCTGAGAAATTACCATCAGAAAGAAGTTGGCAATTGGTTGACTTCCAAACGTTCACCTTAGAGGAACCAATAGGTAATGGTTTCAGACTTCGTTTTGCTTTGCAATATGCACATATTAAAGATGTGTGTACCATAAAATAAAAATGTTTAAATATAAGAATCTATTGGTAGAATAAATAACTTTAAAACTCTTTTGTAGAAATAGATAACTCAACATCGTCAACCAAAAAACCAAATGGTATGTAATATTGCATAATTTTTCTTCACATTTTTATGAAATATGAATCTAATAGTCACTAACAATAATAAAACCCTATTATACACCTTCTTCTACGACAACTCCAGGCAACATGTTGCTTTTTTAATATTAAATTTTACTAGTGTATTGCATGGGGAAATATAAATTTCGTGCATATACAATTCATACAACAGTATTCAGTAGCTGCAAACGGAGCGGTACCATTAAGTCATATATGATCTTGCTATTGTAAATGAAATACTGACCCAATTCGTGAGCAAACACCGATATTTTCTGAGCACATTTGCAGTCTGATCTTGACCCTGTCCTTGCTCTCAGCCAGACCCGTGTCAGGCGTGATAAATTCAAATGTTATAGAAACCAATGCCATGCAAGAAACCTGGCCGTATTTTGTTTTACTATGGATATCCGAAGAACACAAAGCAGCACATCTGCGAATTTTCAGTGCAATTTTTTTTTGTCATTTGTACATTGAGAGTAAATTTTGTATGTTCTTATAAATGGTAATATTAAAAACCTTGTGCGTATGAAAAAAAACAACAAAATGAACAAAAACCCAATGCATACGTAAATTAGACAGTCCACATAGATGTTATTTAATTTTGAATCGCACAATAAAATCCAAAGTTTTTTAACGATTTATATGACGACTGTTCTATATCTTAAAGAGAGAACAATAGATCCATTGAAAACTAGAATTCAAAATGAAATTATATACTTATTAGAAATGATTTAAAACCATCATTTTAATAAAGAAATATTTACGACAAATTGAACATTGGATTTCATCAATGAAAAATATAACGCGTCCCATGAATCATGGAATTTTTTTTACAGAAAACAGAAACGGGATTCTAGCCATTGTGGCTGGCGTTTTTTCCGTAGTCTTGCTTGTTGTTCTCCTCCTATTGGGTGGGTCAGTGAGGAGACAACGCAAGAGGAAGTTGTCATCTCTCGACAACCGACTGTTGTTTGGCGAAACAAACCCAGATAATCCGTACAACCAGATAGAGAGGGCGATGCTCACAGCGTATGTATCCCCAAATGTTTCCATTCGCCGACATTTCTGTGTAGTTATACGATGTATTAGATGGAAAACCCGCGCTTCTGACAATAACTAGCAATTCTTTAATTATATCATTATACAGAAATATACCAATAAATACGAAATTTGTTGTCCAAATTTTTACATTACTCAAATCGTTTTTTACTACTGTTTAAATGTGGGTTTCAAAAATTTATCCAAAAAATGTGACGATCGAGAATAATAATTCTTGGCTTAAAAAAATATCATTTTATATGTTGAGCACTTTAAAAATATAAGATAAAACAGTAAACAGTTTTAAATGTGAATCTTTCATCTTTTATTTTGGTTTTGAATTTTAAATTAAGATAGATTACTAATAGTTAGATGCTTTTACTTCTATACTTTATTGCATATCTTATTTCATTACTAGTATTCCTCTCCCAAGCACATGGAAGCTGAGTTATAATATAACTTCTTTGACTGCAAAATTTGTATTTATGTTACATTAAAAAGTTTAAAATTTATCAATGTAAACTTAACTATAACAGTTTTAAAACTGTTATAGTTAAGTTTAAATTGATAAATTTTAAACTTTTAATGTAACATATATTCCTGGTAACTAGTAGAGGTTGCCTTTTACCTATCAGTGGAAGAACTTGTTTACCAATACGTTCTCATATATAATTAACTTAATTTTCTGTTGATAAGTATTAAATGTATCTATGATAGTGGATGTAAAACAATAAAAAAAAAAAAAAATAAACTCTGGCTTATCATTGGATCTCTTATGTTGTAGAAAAAACAAAAACAGTAAGTTACATCTTGAAAGCTATATGCCAAAAAAAGAGAATCAGAGACAATTAGTTATAATGCCATTTTATTTTCTTTGCAGTACTACCCTAACAGTTGTTGCAGACAAGTGGGAAATTCCCCATAGCTGTGTGCGGATTGGACGAGTTCTGGGTAGTGGAGCCTTTGGGTATGTTGTAAAAGGCCGTATCAACAGAAGCATACTGAAGCATCGAGGTATCAAGGAGCCTGTCGACGCAGATCAAAAGAACATCTACGTGTCTGTGGCGGTCAAACTGATACAAGGTAAATCTATTTTATTGAAGATTTTCCTCAGGTAGTGGCATTGACATGTGGACCAGCTGGGAAGCATCATCTTCCTCTGTGCTTTTACATCCAATCCAGAGGGTGTCCCTGGAATCACACATGATGGCAAAGGGGCGAAAGATGTCGTTTGTTTTCCCAATTTCAAGCAAACCCACGAAACCACCGTTCTTTGTCAAAAGATGAATCCTGTTAAAAAATTCGTCTGATATTATAATGTTGCCTTTACTGTCGCGTGTGACGGAACTGAGATCACATTTGGGTGAATTCGTTGTTTTCTGTCCATTGTACTCGAATTTTTTCCCTCCATTTTTGTCAAAAACCATTAGCCTGCTTTCGTGGTGATCGACGACGTCTACAACGCATATATCTCCGTTTATATTTTCAATGACGCTTTGAGGCATTGTGAAATATCTTTTTCTGTCGTTATCTCTTTCAATAACCAGCGCTCTTTCTCGATCTGCTGCATACTTTGTGACTTGACGAAAACTCGATTTGCCTAATGAAAACCCATACTGATCCACTAAACACACGAAAATTTCATCCTTTTCGTTCACGTATAAGCCTAGAGGTAGAAGGTGATAAGTGTCAATGTACAGTGACGGTTCATACATACTGTTCATTGTATTAATTGTTGTAATCATAGGTTGACCTGCGCAGGAAATTATGAGATTCCCAGATGACAATGCTGATATGTTTATGGGTTGAAATTCTATCAACCTATGTCGTTCTGTTTTGCGTAGATACCCATCAATTTCCTCTAGTTTATAAATTCTATCGGTCTTTGAATAACCTATCCAAACCTCCGAATCACTCACTTTGCATATGGCTTCAATCTTGCTTAAACGGATTTGGAATTTTGACAGTATGGTGGGTTCAGGAAGTAAGAATCCCTCAAAATCGGAGGACAAACTGGTATTTTCATCAAATTCTAAACACCCTAGAAGAGTCCCCCTTGTTTCCTCAGATAATACAAGATGACGAAATTTAACAGAGCGTTTTTCTTCATTTGATGCTGCGTCGACTTCCTTTTGAAGGCTCGACTCCATTTTTTCTTTGGTTTCTTTGCTGGTTTTTTCTTCAAGTTCTGTAAGCAACGATCGAATAGCTTCCTTTCTTTTTATACATCTGGTGATTAGACCATCAACGTTAGAAATGTCAATATTTTCCTCTGTGTTTATCCCTTCTTCTAGTATTCTTTTTTCGTCCGCCAGTCGTTTTTTGGCATCTTTAAATTGATCGGTGACGTTTTTACGTAAGTTTGAAAATTCCATTTTCCTCGACGATTTAGCTTCATTGAGTTCGGCAATCTTTCTTTCAAGGCGTTTATGAGCTTTTTCAGCGAGCTCTTTGCTCTTATCCGTGTTTTTAACATGGTTTTCATCAACATCTCCAAGACACCGGAAAGATTCAGAATGATTTTTGTGATCATCAGATACAGCACATTCTCCACAAATGTGGATTTTACAGGTTCCACAAAGCAACACGGCTGGCCTTTTGTCTGGATGGATTTTTCCTTTGCACTCGTAAATACGTGCTTTGGATGCCATACTTTAAAACTTTACATTCTATCTTTGCTCAGTGGAACTACCTTTCTGAAATTGATCGTTTTCATTCGTAGTTATCAGTAGACCACATAAAGATCGATATTACTAATTCACGGTATAACCCGTATGTAAATACAAAGGTCCACCATTTTTAAATGCCGTTACAATTGTGTACATTAAGCTTAAATAGTTTAATTAAATTCTGTTTTTTACGTTTAAACGATTGTTTATGTAGATAATCAAAATAAGATTAACAAAAGTTAATATCCATTCCTAATTTGAGTTACATATGAAAAATTCAAAAATAGATTTAATTTTTACTCAGGTATTTATAAAACATATTTCAAAGATATGTAATACCGGTACTTGATCATTTTTGTGTGTGTTTTTGGAGAATGTGATAGAGAGAGAGAGAGAGAGAGAGAGAGAGAGAGAGAGAGAGAGAGAGAGAGAGAACAAAAATATGTCAATAAATACCTTGTATGCATAAGATCTAAATTTTGGTTTTTTGTCCTGTCTGATTGTCCGTTTATCCTTATTTTAGTCTGTTAGAAACACTTAAGTTTTATCAATATCAAAACAGATCTAGATTAGTAGTTGTTGGAGAACAAAAACTATTAGATACGGGTAGTTAATCGTCTGGTAAAACTGCATTGTTTGAAATGCAGAAGCTTGTACGTCAGATACATGTACGTCCAAAAATGTTTTCTAGTATTCATGAGACTAATTGTTAAAATCGGAGTGGATGCAAGGAATGTAATTGTTGTAAACACACACACTGTCGGATAAATATAGATTAATAGTTTAATGTAAAATCATCGCAAAAAGTAAATTTTATAGAAGTTTTTCAGCACAGAAAAACAATATCTTGTGTCAAGAAATACATGTATTGCTATATGTAACTGAAATTGAAAATAAAATAAAAATCATTTTTTTTTAGATGTATCCCATTCCATACAAAATAACAGAACTGTTTAATCGTTCTCAGAGTAATTATCATTTTAAAATCAGGATCGTTGTGCACCAATCACAGATGACTACTCACTACTTAGTGTAAAACATTGAAATAACATGGTGGACTAGAGGACATATACAATCTTACAAACTATTACCAATTATCTACGTACTTTCGTATTTTATTCTAAGAACGTGTGATAAAGAATTTTCATTTCTGGTCATTTTACAGTCAAGCCATAAGTATCCACTAGAATCAATCGCGAGTGCAAACGGAAAGTAGATTCCATCCGCTACCGTCATAAGAAACTGGATGAAATGTCCGTCTGGTGAGAGAACGTGAATCCTGTGGTAAACAAAGTCAGTCAGGAAAAGTCTTCCAGCACTGTCATTGCGAACCAACCCAAAGTCGCAGGGTTTGGCGCCACTCATTTTATCTTTCCCGTCGTAGACGAAGCGCTGATCAAACTTTTTGTCAAACACCATCAGTCTCACTTTTCCCCCGCCTTGCATGTCCACAACACATAGGTCTTCATTAACATTTTCTATGACGCTATGTGGGTAACTAAATAGCTTTTTACCCTTGGCATTGAACTCTAATCGAGCCTTTTCCTCTCCTTCTGTTGTCATTTTTATGATTCGCACCGGAGTCTTTGGATGCCGATGAGCATGGATCTTTCCTGCAAGTGATACGTATAAATCACCGGATTTACAAACGAACATTCCTTGAGGACACATTGGTTTCATTTCTAGAGTGGAAATAATGTTTCCTTCTTTGTCTATCCGCGTTATTGTTTTCCCTTCTTCATACGATATCATAAGGTCACCGTTTAGCAAGAGAACAATATCTGTTACCTTATGATCGAAAACAGAAATGTTTGATATTTCATCATTTTCTAGTTCTATTTGAAATAAAGAGTTAGCAGTCACATCACCAAACCAGCATCTATATTCATTTACAGGACATATGGCGTTTATCCAGAGTAACTTTGTGGGAAAATTTGATATAATGGTTGGTTTTAGTCGAGGAACTTTTGGTCTAGCTTCTCTTGCATTCTTTTCATTGTCTTTCGGTATTCTATTTACACCAAGAAAACTAGAACCTTTGCTGTTTTGTGAAGAAAATGTCACGCCATTCAAATTCTTTCTTGGAATTTGTTCAAATATATTCGAAGGTAATTGGTCATTAACTGTACTGATGGCAGGTTGATATGTCTGATTACTATCTCTTTGGTTGTTGTCTCCAAACAAAAGTTTTATTGGAGATTGAACAATTTCCGAAGCTTTCTCTGGAGACACATGTGCATCCCGTTGCATTTTAAAAGAATCTCCATTCGCATTTAATCCTGGCCAAATCTCTTGATCGACAAAAGGATCTTTAAATTCAGCTACACGCCTTCTTTCCCTGTGCGACATATCAGCTAGAATTCCATTGTCCAGGGGATCATCTACCGTCACTGGACTGCCGCTTGAAGATGACCCATCTCTGCCGTCAATCTTTATATTGGACACTTGCGGAATCAAATTTTCAGACGGTTTTAATTTCTTATCCCCTTCATCTATACTTAACGATCGACGACCTTTTATTATTCTTCCTGAGTGTGCCTTCCTGGACTTTCCTTCAGTTGGAACCACTTTCTTCCCTATTGATAATTCTACCTCATTCTGGAGACTTTCAATTGTTTCTTGATCTTTCTCCTTATCCTTTGAGATCACAATTTCCACAGCACCTTGTATTTTTAGGATTTTGTGGTTGCCATATCGTTTGGATCTTTGATGTATTGCTTTACAGCGGTCACAAGTAATTTTATCGCAAGCGACACACATCCATTCCACCTTGTTGCTACTAGAACAAAAGTCACAGGTTGTAACTTTTTTAGGCTTGCCTGTGTACGACAACATTGTCACACTTCGACACAACGCCGATTTTTATCACTTGTTATACAGCACAAAAGACCCAAGATTCCAATCATATCAAAAAGTAAACAAGGTATTTGCACGAAATCTTTCTGTGTTTTAACTGCTGAGCGACTACAAAACGTAGACACAATGAGTTTTAAGTTCATTTGCGGTGTTCCAAGCGTCTGTGACCTGAACTTGAATTGACGAATTCCCAAATACAAAAGACGGGGTATTTATAGCCAATTAACCTAGTAATCCTGTATTTAAATCAAAAGTCGTCGTCTTAGTTTGTTGAACACATGCGTCTGCATTTGTCCACAGCAATGTAAAACAACCTTAGTGCAAACACCAAGACGCTCTTCAACATATATTTTGATAATTTACACGTAGAGTTTTCGGTTTTCCTTATTGAAGTTTATAAACACACCTAAACATATTTGAATACTTAATACAAAATCAATTTAGACATGGTTGGATGTTTATCTTAAGCTTTAAAAGTGTATTTAAATGAGATATCGATGTATATATTGTAGATACGGGAGTCAACTTGGAAATTTTATTCAACCGTTTGATAGGGTTTAACTTCTTTTCATAAACTCCGCTCAATGCAGATCTAGGCGACAAGAGAGGTTTAAAACTGCATAGGTACAAATACTCAAATAGGAAATGCAATCCTGTACATGAAGTAAAGAGGGGTTAAGTTTTCTCAAAAAGAATCAAGCATTCGCACGAACTTGCTGTATTTTCTTATTTTGCGTCGTTTATCATCATTGACAGCTTATATAAAATTTTAGCTATTATGGTGTCCAAAAAATAAATGAAAAATAGGATTTCTAGAAACAAAACTAAACGCAATATCTTTTTATTGATCAGATCCTAAAACTAAGACAGTATGAGAGCTTTTGACATAAGTTTAACAATTCTTGGCGTTTTAGTCTACAATTTGTATGAGTCTCTTTTGTGTTTTCCTGGTTTCAATCGCACTAAGAGAGACAACCTCAAAATTAGAATTTATATAATCAATGGTTATTCAAACTGCAATCCCATTCAATGATAAAGTAGTCGAAGAGTTTGCATATCTATGTAGAATTTAAGTTAGAAGACCACTCGCTTTAAGTAATGGAAACATTAGTTAGTAAAGATATCATTTAATTATTTACTTCTTTAAGAACACGAATGTCAAATATATACAAGAGCTATATAACATATATCTGTGTATCGCTTTTAACGCAAACCCGACTTTTTTAAAATTACTAATGTCAAGATTGAATGGCAATATATAACTAAATGTGTAAACATGGGGGGGGGGGGTGACTGTAAGGAAGTAGTATTCATCAAATTAGAGATGGAGTGTAGGGAATACTAAGTGTCCATTTAAGGTGTGATTTATCGAGTCTGAGAGTTGTAGGAGAGAAGAGGCACTAATGTAAGCCCAGGTGTTTACCATCAGTAGCTGATGGATGGTCCCTGGTGGTTTACAGTTATAGCCGTGTCATTGCCATTAATATGTTAATAACCATTTCCATCAAATTGATGGAATTTACACCCCAACAAGTTTCCGTCGATTAATGCATTACATCATCTAAAGTTTAGCCTGACCTCTGAAAGACGACAAGGTTAACTCATTTCTGCTATGGAGATGTTAAAAAAATTGTATATACATGTAATTTGAAATCTCTAATACTTACTCAAAAGCATTGAAATTTTCCACTGAAATTAAAACTATACTTTTTGTGAGAACCGTTTCAAAATTTGTTTTATACATATCCTTTTCAATTGAAATACCATATGGTTCAAGGAAAACACTTAATAAAATTACGTTAGACTATCCACTCAAAATGAAAATTGATATTTTAGATTATGACTAGAGTTAGGGTTAGCGTTAGAGTATGGATTTGGGGTTAGGGTTAGGATTAAATGATTTTGAATGAACATTATTATCAAAAATATGATGACTATCAAGGAGAGCATATAAAGTTGCTTTTCACGAATAGTACTCTACAGATGTGAAGAAAATGACTATATTACTTTTTCATTTTTGAATAGAAAAGGGAGATGGATACACTTACTTTTTGTTTGTTTGTGTAAATGGATCATAACTACACCTAAAGCTCCTCACTAAACTTTATTTAAAAATGATGTCAGATGTTGCCAAAAAATGGTAGGATGGTTTTTCAACCAAAAACAAGGTTTAATTTTTATAATTCTTTTGCAGTTTCGCTGCGACAATAGTATAATTTGGTTTGTCGAACCAAAAATAAGGTTTAATTTTTATAATCCTTTTGCAGTTTTGCTGCGACAATAATATAATTTAACTGCTGTTGCAAAGACTGAATTAAGAATTTAAATTAATGTGATAGATATGAAATAATCATAGACAAAATATTGGTTAAAGAGCTCAAAAGCACATTATAAACAACAACTTTAGGATATCATAAATTTATTCATAAAATCGTAACAGTTTTATTTTGACAAATTAATTTCTTATCTCAAGTTATCATTTACAAATTGATTCATTTAGAATCAAAAGACGTATTTCCGATTAATACGTATTGGACTTTCTCATTTTATTTATTACAATATTGATTTATTAAGTGTCATTTAAAACCATACTTTTATTAATTTTCAGAATATTTTTAACCAAAAATGTTTAATTCTTGAATTTCTTTTTTTGGCTTTAAAATCCATGTTTATTTTTTGTTTTGTTTTTTTTTTAAACAGAGGATGCCTCAGAAACCAATAAGGAGGATTTCTTGCGAGAAATCCGGTTAATGAAGGGGATCGGATACCACAGGAACGTTATAAGTATGCTTGGCTGTTGTACGCTTCGCGACCCGATCTGTCTGATAGTGGAGCATGCTTCGAGAGGGGATCTCTTGTCCTATCTCAGAAACATCCGAAAAAATCTGCAACAGGTACCTTTCACATTTATATAACAGTTATACGTTCACAGTTTAAGGCCATTGCACTGATCATTTAAACATTATATGTATTGACTGTAGTAAGAGCTCTTTTTCTGGCATATTTTTAATTTTAGGCATTAAGAATATGCATTTTGAAGTAGTCATAATGCATGTTTTCATTTTGAAAGTATGTCAGAAGGACAGTGCGAGTAAAATTTTTAGATTATTTCCGTCAAATTTGGGTTTTAAATAACTTTATTTATTTAATTTGGGCGTGTATAGGGTCGTATAGTGTTCTTAGAATAACCCTGTTTTGTGATTGGTAAATGAAGAACCCATAGGGAACAAGTACGGCAAAAAGTTGTTACTTGTGAAAGCCATAAATATCGACTAGCTATTATACAGTACTGTAATATTTTTTTAAAGAATGGTATTCGTTAATTGGAAAGTCATACTAAAAGCTATATAAATCATTTCATGAAATTGGATATTTGAATACCATTAGGAACGGTGAAATCATTTCCATCAATTTTTGTGAATTCATTTTCATTAATTTCACTCACCGAGGAATAAACCTTTGCTTAATTGAGGAACAAATCAGAATATATCACATCTAAAAAAAACTTTGATAATTTTTAAAAATAATTCAACTTAGATTGTAAAGGTCAAAATATGTAAAATTTTGTTAGTAAAAATTGTAATGGTGTCACTGTGTCAATAAGGCATTCTGAGACCTCGTAAAATTAGTAGGATATTTTCTATTATAGTAGATATATACGTACACACAAACTGTTTTGTATTTCCTTGTTCTTATTCTACGACATCCTTGAACACCTGTTCTAGTTGTCTTTGAATGTCATTATACTTTGACGAGTATAATCTGTTTGATTATGTCAGAAACATCTGGCACTCTATGTAAATAAGAAAAAGAGAGAAGCCTTGAACAGCTAATGTGTCATTAATTAAAACGCAATATTCTTATATTATTGTTTAATTTTGTCATTTGTTATTTTTCTATGAATTTTGCCAGCACATCAACGCAGAATATGTTAATCAAGACAGTGAAACGGTGGGTCCGCAGGAATTGTTGTCGTTTTCTCGACAGATTTCTACCGGAATGGTAAGTCTTCCAGTTTTCTTTCACATGTATCAGCAATATAGCTTACTTTTCACAAACCCATCGTTTATTTTATTTATTTTTATCTTTTTTTTTTAGAAATGTCGCTTTGTCATTATGTTTATCTATCATTTTTACCTACCGTACATTTCAAAGTAAACGTAGTGGAAAACTATCGAGGAATTTAATTCAGTGGGTTTTTTCCCTGTTTTTTGACTGATAGAAATTTATGTTTATTGTGTAACTCGCCTTAAAAACACATTCTCCAAAATTAATTCCGTGTCATATACTAAATTCACCTTAAGAGCAGAGAAGTATAATTATATAGTATTTAATAGTGCTTTCTGTTATGAAATAAAAGTATAATCTCATTGAATGACTTTTTGCCACAAATATATATTGTGACACAAAAACAATTTATTGTTATTTGCTTCATTCTTTACTGATAATCGATGATTAACAGTTTATCAGTATTGGGATTTTTTTTTATATGTTTGAAATATACATTTCATTTTTATGTCAGTTTTTCGTAGTGAAGCATTTCTTTTAGAGTTACCGTTCTTTGACCTCTTACATACATATATTTAAAAAAATCCCGTCGTCTCAAGTTATCTCAAGCCTAAAATGTTTTAAAAACTCTGTCACCTTCAGTTAGTAATAAGCACTATGTGATCATTGCATTTAATAAAAGTCACGCCGTTTTAACATAAATAATGGAATGATGTAAAGGGTTCGAATATTTACTGATTCATACTAATGCACAAAAGAAAGACAAAAAAATCTATCAATTAGTGATTCATCTTGTGACAGTTAATGTCAAAGTTTTGCGGGGGCCGTCCATTATAGGAAGTTATTCAAACCTTTCTTCAAGAATTGGAAGGATTGTTATTGTCATTGAGATAAAAATTCTTGGTTTTCATTGATTTTTTTAAAGTTATGACGAAGGATATATAATATATGCAACGCATTGTTTACGATAGTGGCATGCGTACGTATGTTGGTTATCACACTAAATGGAATGACATCACATAAGTTGAAACAACATGTGCTGATGTTGGTACATGCCTAGTATGCATGACGCTAAATATTACAAATTTTAAAAAATGAGATTTTTTTTAAATTCAAATGATTGATATAAACTTCATTTACATCAAATAAATTTTTTAAAAAAGTAAGATAAATTGGTAAGTTCACATATATACATAATATTTTAAATTATTTTAAAAGAAATATTTTCTAATATATAGTGATGCACTAATGCCTAACTAATTCTTTTTATCTAAATCATGAGCTTTCGTTATGAGGTGTTGATAATATCTCAAGCATAGCTCACAGTCTGCATGTATTCTTGCGCTATCTTATGACTTTTTTAATTGAGATTTATTTAACACATTAACATAATTCTCAAATAAATGATTTTTTTAATTCAACGTACTGATTTAAAATGGGTAGAGGATTTGTTAGCGGCATTGTGTTAACGGAACAAAATGACATAATTCAGGTAGGTGCAGCTTCTTATGAAGTCTTTTCATTTGACAACATTTTTTGTTGTTAAGTTTTTATACACGTTTTTAATGAGTGTTTCAGCATTAACTCGTAGCAATTGTTTAAGTACTTTGGTGCAGTTTTTATAGTTTTCTTTTTGATGAACTATAACACGGATATTTCCTATACTAGTATAAATATAAAAGGATAACACTTACTTTGTAGCTCATCTCAGATTTAGGTCGCGGCCTTTTAAACCCAAATTTTTCCCCAAACCAAGCAAAATATTAGTTTTTATAGTCATACACACACAAATAATAAGAATCGATGAAGGGTGCCTTTATTAATGATAGTTATGAGTAGAAATATTGTCATAAACATGTACATTTATTTATAATTATCTTCTATTGAAATACAATGTACAAGCAGTCAACAAAAAGTTTGAGGACTTATGCTTTTAAATCATTATTGACATCGCTATAATGAAATTTCGTATACATATGGATGGGCAAAAATTACAATAGTACACACTGTATTCATTCAGTTCAATAATTTAAAATTTTACTGATGATACACTTACAGCAAAAATTATGATAAATTTTAGGTACAGTGTATACTTACGACCTCATGCATTCCTTTACTTGTATTGGGACTCATTGGATAAATTCTCGTATTGCAATTGATAACAATAAAACTTTTTCGACCTGAAATTAAAGCTAGTGTCCTTTCCGATTTATTTCATTTTATCAAATAAAATATATAACATAACTACAAATATTTTATTTGATAAAATGAAATATATCGAAAAGGACCCTAGTATAACATTAGCTATTTGCAGTCAAAATTTAAAAGAAAAAAACTATGAAAATGCTTTCGAAAATGCATACTCTACGGACATTGTTCTATATCAGTATTTTAAATTTATTTTTATTTTAATTTTTTTGTCTACGTCACAATAGTACTTGAGTAAAAAAAAACAACTATAAATTTTAACGATGATTTTATATGCTTAACACCATTCTTTTACGATTTATCATCATGTATGGGAACAAATAGCCTTATCTCCTACATTCCGAATATTAAATTCTAAGAATGGATTCAGTCACCTTCTAATAAAAAAAAATGTATTATGCTTTTTCTTATTTATTGCATCTAGTTTTATTTTAACGCTTACTGTTCCAGGAATCTAGTTTATACTCATATGAATTTGGTAACAATACCAACTAAATTCATTCCTATTTAAATTGGCTTGATCTTAAAATATTAATATAATATGTAAAGAATATATGATAGATAATAAAGAAATATAGATATCAATTTAGCTGTATATCTATACCTTTTAAATATTAAATATATGCATGAACCCATGAATAAGCATATAACGCAAAAGGATCTTTGCAAAAGTTATTTTGCATAAAGCCGTGTGATAACTGTATATCAAAATGAATTTGTATGCATGAAAGAACGCCATGTCCGTCCACAAATAAAAGATAATACAAAATATAGTACTTAATACAGTACAATTATGTTTAAATCATATACTCCATGCGTCTACATGGTGTCAGTAGCACTTTCCATAAATAATGTTAACGGCGAGTACGGGAAATTGATTGAAATTTGTATCATTATTGTACTCATACAAATTTATCTTAAATTTCTTATAACACTTTATTTTTTAAACTCATATAGTTTTTATGTTGATATTTGCGTCAAATAGAGAAAAATATTATCATCAACAAATCATAATTAATAAAAAATAAATACTTCATTTAATATGTAATTGTTTTAAGCTTATAAATAATTATAAATCTTTCTATTTCATCCAATCACGCTGAAAATAATAAAACATACACCCAAAACCTTGTAGACTAGAATATAGGAATGCACGCGAAACAAGTGTGTTGTTTGGGGTTATTCTTTAATTTTTTTGTTCTTTTATTAAATTGGTTCTTGAAACAAATATAACCAGACTCGCAAATTTTGCAAATTCCTCCAATTCCTAAAAAACTGCATGCGTGAATTATAAGTGGGGAGAGAGTAAAACAAGACAAAGAATTTGATGTTTACGCCCAGTTATTGTCTGAGAGAAAGAATTTTCATTCATAAATTCAAACACTACAGGATTTCTGTTAAAAATAGCTTAAATTACGTAGGAAAGACAGAACACGGTTGGCACATTATCAGACATAATTATTGTTTGAAGAAGATTTATTTACAATATTATTGATAATTCTGTTAACATTCCAGTTAATTACTGTAGAGTTCTAGAACGTTGTAAGAGAAAATTTCTCTTCACCAAATTGAATTGGTTCAATTTATTTATAACAAATGCTAATGATGAATTGATGACACAATTTTTGTAATTTGAATTACAATTAAGGTGTGATAAAATCTACTTGATGAATTCTTTACTATGCTTCAAAGTCATGCCTCAATTATCATAGAAAATTAATTGATTTGATATCAGATGATTAAAACAACTTTTCTTTCAATCATATGTTGAAAATTAAACAACACATACAATTTGTAAAATTTCTGCTGCTTATTGTTTTTGGTTTTTTTTTTTAGTTTTTTTGTGAATTGCGCTTTATGTATTATTTTTATTTTAATTTCAAATGAGTCTTTCGTCTACTTCGTAGTATATTGATGAATTTATGCATTTGAAGGAAATGTAATATTTAATATTCTCTTCAATTTAAAGAACACAACATTTATACTGCAACAAACAATATTATCTCGGACCCAGTTCGGACACGTAAAAAATATACCAAAATTATGAAAGCAGGAACTCAGTTTTAATTGTGCAAATGACTGTAAGAAGGAAAAATAAAAAAAGAAAAGAAAATACAGTTAATAGTGTGAGATGGGTGGTCTGTTGGTCTGAAATATGGCAATTTGCTAGAAATTCTCTGCCTTGTAGAAAAAGAAAACAATCTTTTTTATTATCTACATTTGGTTGAACGACCATGTTCCTCAGACACCGGGGTTTGTTTTGTCTAATACGTCACGATTTCTTTATTTATCGTTAACCCTTCGTGCAAGGCGAAAGTGCCAACGCACTTTTTGAGAACTGGTACTATTGAAAACGATTATAGAGTAATTTGTATGTTAAAACGTTATTCAAAGAGTGCAGTTACTACGTAAATCAGAGGTTAGGAAGACCCCGGGAACAAAAGATAAATGATTTTCCTAATTGTTATTATCAATGTAAGCTGGACAATTTTACTAATAAAACAACAGCGTTTAACATGCTTTTCGTTCCACCCACAATAAATCAGTAATTATAGTAATTGTATTTATTTTTAAGAATTAAGTAATACACTTACAGTTCAATGTCCAATTATCATAAGGATTCCATGGAAAATTCGAGCACATTCCAATATATTTTGTTCTTGCATAAATTGAAAGTACATTATATATTACGAAAAGACTATTGCTTAAAAGCAAAACACAGAGATGTCAATTATGGGATTAATTAGAATTAATATTAGTTTTAAAAATTGACCATGAGCATTTTTAAAGGAAAGAGGTTTAGCATTTATTACTCTACTTTATCCAAAAATTAACAAAAATAGAGCACTAAACACATGGATGGCAGAAATGTCATCACTTTTATTGGATAACAAAACTTTGATTACGTAAACAAGTGTTTATGGTAAAATAGCACAAAACGTTTATATAAGTGCAGTCGGACCTGGAAATAACAGTATCCGATTGCAAATGTTTTACTGTCAAAATCAAAGTCTTTCTACATAACTTTGTTTATCTTGTAGGGATAAACTTGATTATTTTGATCTTTCTTAAATCTAAAATTTTATTTCATAAACTAGAAATTATAATGTACTTTTCCTATCTGTTAAGTGTTTTATTCAATTTTTTTCTAATTTAGAATGGTATATTTATAACTAATGGTATTTTTGGTAATGCAGAAAATATCAAAAATCAATTTCCAAAAATTTGTTTAAAAACTAAATTTGTCGAATTTTTATTGGCCTCCATATGACAGTATATTCATATAGTGTGTGAGGCGCATTTAGGCAAACAACATATCATTGCTGCATGCATATTGCTATTTACATTTGAATAATAACCTAGATAAATTTTGTGCGGTTCGTTACCCTTTACACCTTTTGAATTACGTCATTCAAAACAGTGAGAAAAAAGTAATACTATTTATGTATATTTTAGGAATTCCTAACTCAAAAGGGATTCATCCATCGAGACTTGGCTGCGAGAAACATTCTGGTGGACAAGAAAAACGTTGTGAAAATCGGTGATTTTGGTCTCACGCGCTACACATACGATAACAAGGTGTATGTCAACCGGAAGGGTGGTCGTCTGCCCCTCAAGTGGATGTCGGTCGAAGCCATCAAAGAGCTGACGTTCTCTACCGCCAGTGATGTGTGAGTATTGCTAAACTGATCACATTCACGTCGGCGCTTGTATGTGTACTGATCAAAGAGCTCCTTGCGCAATTGGGTAAAACTAAATTACACGATTGACGAGTACTTTTGAAGAGAATATAATCATGATCAAAAAGACACATAATCATACTTTTTATCGTTTATCGGTATTCGGGCAATTTAGTTTACATTTTTGGAATTTTTCTATAATTTGTTTGATAAGCACGAGTAGACATTTCCATCCCCAATAAAATCCTGTGAGGAAATCTTTAGCATTTAATTTCTGGTAAATAGAAAAAAAATCATTAATTCAA
>NC_088858.1:16559812-16587312 GCF_963853765.1 Magallana gigas | reverse complement strand
GGCTTTATCCATAGTGATCCTTAAATTGTCATTAAGCCAGTTCCTAAGTAAAATATTATCGAATTAGTTCATACTGGTATGTTAAAATTCATAACAAAATGTGTTAGTCACGTGTTTTAGCGGCTAGTATTGTCACATCATGAAATAAATTAGTTTTATAATGAGCAGTGGTATTTGTGGTAAGCGCCAGGTGATGGTGAAATTTTAGTTCAAAAATTAAATTATCAGTAGTTGGCAAAATTAACAGTAAGGACCACTTCACGTGTTGGTAAATGTCCTGTAGTCGAAATTATAAGGATTTATTAACGATAGCAATTAACATACTAATAATTGTATTTTGCATTTTATGTTTTGGTTGTCTGATTCTAGTTTTACTCAAAGACATTTGTGTTTGATTGGTGTACTATTTGTTATATTTATCAGTAAAGTCGCTTCTGTAACCTACCCTGGCAATAAGTTAATTTACCGAGTTTTTACCGAATTTCCCAGTTTTTCTTATGATATTTGATTAGAGATAACTTATGGTCTTAGATAAATATGTTCTCCCCTTTTATTCAACTTGTAAATATGCTTTCATTCTATTTAATTCTATGTGAAATATCTAACAATTTTGCTGTTGAAAAAGTACTATTACATCTAATATGCAACAGACCTGTTTTTTATCTCTTTAAAAATCTTAGCCTCCTCCTTTCATAAACTTTTACATGTGTGTACTCCCCGTCAAAACAGACTTTTCCCTCAATAAACGCTCATCCGGTTATAATTTACAGATCTGTATCTACTCATTTTGTCTGTTCTAGCTGGGACCGGCGATCTGTCATGGCGAATTTTATACCTACAGTTGATGATTCCACACCGATTGACTCGCCTTGTTCGGTCGAACACGGACAGTTTTTAGATCGTCTGGGAATTTTTTTTCCACGGACACGTTTTATTTACTTTCTGTCACTTTTAGTAAATAATTGCCACAACAATAATTTTCCGCCCTTTCGGTTACATTATAAAACTTAACTATCTTGTCATCGAGCTATAGCCATCATACAAATGTAACACAAATATTCTACGGCCAGACGACGTTTAATGCAGTGGAATCAGTACAATGTGTAATTGGTCACGTGACATGACTGTCCAGGGATGACCTATGTATACAAACTGTGGGTGGTGCTAGTACATGTATCTGAACGACTTATCTCTTTTCGGCAATCAGATATTTTTTTGTACTGTGCAATCGTTGAGATTCCTTTTTTATTGCAAAACGTATGTTAAAATATAGGGATCCAAAAATATTGTACAAGTGAATCAATTCTTTTTTCTATTTTGATTTCTTTAAAGATGTTAAAAAATAATGTCTGATCTTACCGTGCCATGCCGAAACATAATACACTCAACTCCTCACCATTATCAAATTTTGAAGCTGTAAAGAAAAGGAAATATATCATAATTTTTCATTCAACATTAGTTTTATTAAGTCAAATTACCCTTGTTATACTTTTTTTGTAAAATGAAAATTAACTTCGGAGTGTTTGCCCTTTCGATTATTGAAATTTTTCCATTTATTCAATAAAGTAATGAACCGGTTGTCAGCGCAACTATTCTGAAAATGCTACACAGAATTTCGAAAATCTTTGTAGGAAATTATCAAATTTCGTAAATGTGCGTAGAATCATTAATTTCTTATATCATATTTTACCCATGTAGAACCATTTTGAAACTAGAATTTTGGCCATATTCTGAATAAAGTAGTGAACAGTTTGTAAGCAAACCTCACCTGAAACCGCTGCACAGAATTTCTTGAAAATTGTAGTTAATTTAGACACAACTGGTAGATGTGCCGTTTTATGCGATTCCATTATTATTCATGTGTGTATATTTACAGAAAATTTTATTCCATTATTTTTAGAAAAAATGATAATTTTTAAACAAAGAAGTGTAGCCAATATTAACTATTTTACCAAAAAAAATACGTAACTCCTTTTAAACGCCTTAATGGAATTTCAAGATATCTGGTAATGTAGGTCACAAACGGTTTAGGTGATTATTACCAGAAAAATCTTACTAGTATTCCATTAATTTTAGGGAATATAGTCTTTTTAGGCAAACAGATAAAGCGAGTATTTAATAAAGTACTAAAATAATTTGTCACTTCAACACCTCTAAAACTCCTAAATTGAAATTAATAGGACTTTGTAGGTAATTAGGACATTTGTTTTAACCAGAAAATTCACTTTCTATTTATTTTCTTAAAAATTTTGCTCTTTTTAACACAGAAGTCTGGCCAGTATTAAATTAGTACTAAAAAATGTATGCGCAACACCAATGTTTTTTTGTAGAAATTTTGACTTTTACGAACTTAGAATTCTGTTGTTGTTAAAAAAATTATTGGATTGCATATTTGCAGAAGGATTTTTAGGGAGTTAAGCCCCTTTTAGTTTTTTTTTTTGGTCTATTTAACACGCACCCTGCCATTCATAAAATCGCGCTGTATTAAGTAATTTGGGAGTGTATGTGTAAGTTTGCTCACTTTTTCTTTCATTAAAGTAAAATATGACTTTTTGTTATTCTAAAGCTATCTTCTTAAAATTGATTTCAGTTTCAAGGAAAGCTTATATGTTAGACTTTTATTTTCAATTTTATAAATATGCTAATCCGGCGATGATTTTTTTCCTCCAGTCTTTTGATAGATAATTTTGTGTATCAAAAGTGTATTAAAATTAATAAAAGAACACCTAGTCTATAATTGATCCGTCATTAGTTAAAAGTTCAATAGATCGAATTATTTTTTTTATTAATGGCGTCATCAAAAGTTGAAATACTTTATCTTCTTAAATTCGGAAAAAATGAGTGTAGATTAAACAATGTTTACAATGCATTATTTTTCAGCCATACCTTCGATTTGATGACATTTTTTACACAAATTTGTCCGTAGAACAAACTGTAGACATTGTTTGATATTAACAAATTAATTTTCTCTGAATTCTAAAGAGGGTGCTAAAATTCTAAGACTTAAAAAATCCATTAACCTTTTCCAAGTGTAACTTTTAAAGTTGGAGATATAGTTTGACATACATATGTCTGAAGATTAATGAAAAGTAGACATTGTTTGATTTAAACTTATTTCTCTCTGAATTCCAGTGGATCATCCATTTTTTAAAAAATAAATCATAAGACCGCTTGTTGCATCTGTTAAAGAGTTTAAAATCTGTATTTACGTCTCAGTTGTTAGATTGTTGTAAATGTTATAACTTTTTTAAAAAGACGCCGTGTTTTACACAATTATGATATTTCATTAAATGGAAGAGATAAACTTTAAAAAAAATCCAAGTAAATTCTCTCAAAAGATATTAAAAGTAGCTGATACAAGGTGTTACTTTGTGCGCAAAAAGGAAAGTTATCTCTGAAAGGGGGTCTCTCTGACTTTTTATTAAGACTTTGGCAACACGATACCTGTATGTGAAATTGAATAGACTTAACCTGTCATAAATAAAGTCTTGTATCCAAAGAACCTTTATGTTATCTTATAGATAATGCTAAAAATCCTTTACTACAGTTGATTCATTTTGAATCGAAATAGATTGTTTTCAACAGTAAAAGACTGGATAGAGGGGACGATTTATCTTAAAGAGTCGGTATCTAAACTAATAAATTCCATTAAATTATACTCTTGCTTTTTCAATATTTTTGAACTTGTTAAGTTTCAAGGAAGGTTTTAAGAACATATAAAATTGCGTCATACACAATGCTTCGTCTTTCCTGTTAACCCATATGCAAGTAAGGATAATAATTCTTTAAGTACAAGATCTTCATTTGATAATTTCATTTTACTTAATTAGATTTATAACGTAAAGAACTATGGGTGCAGTGCAGGCACATGGTGCCGAGCCGTTTTATGTTCCCGAGAAGAAAAGGCCCACTGACTGCCCACGCAATTTCACATGGGGGTCGTCTATGTTAGTTCATTGAAAACTTCCCTTTCCCCTATTAATCCTACGACACACCCAGCCACCCACCCTTTCTCTCTCTCTCTCTCTCTCTCTCTCTCTCTCTCTCTCTCTCTCTCTCTCTCTCGTCACAATTATCGTACTGAATTACAATATACAACAATTCTCTAGAATAATATTTCAATTGGTATTTTTTATGAATATAGATCAGTTAAATGTTAATAAACAGGTCCTATGGACGGTATTTTAAAATTCCTAAATATATGCTTTCGTTGATTCTCATTATTTACTTAAACAACGATTCTACTTTTCACTTCATCACCAACAATGGTGAGAACAAAACTATAAATGTATCGCGATAAGCATTTTGCATCTGCCTTCCTTGTTATATCGTACCAATTTGTATTTCAGTGAAAGTAATTAACTTTGGATCTTGATTTTAAAATAATTCCTTGGAATAATAGTAGATTTTCAAATTTAGATGAGAAAAATTAAACATATGTTTTCCCATACAATACTATAATTTTTTTTCAATTTTCAAGACCACTATAAAGACACATCACACATGCTGATGTACCAATTATAATAATGAAAACAGAAATGGCTGCCAAGCATTTGTTTTTCATTTAAGACCATGAAAGACACACTTCGTTGACTCGCTATTAAAAAGAGACGCTGTTACGATAATTAAGCAAATCAGCCAAGTACGAAAATAAGCAAACAGATGCTATTTTATAATTTGCACAAAGAATATTTTAAGAAATATCTATCTCTTCTTATTCAAAGGAATCCATGGTTGCTGTTTTCGGTGTCCCTAGTTTCTGCCATTCCAGTTTTCTCCCTACGGGAGTTTTGAAAATCTTTTCCAGAAAAGATATTTCAAGAATAGAATCGATCACATGATACCTATTAAACAATTCTTCAACTCGTAAAATATGTGTTCAGACGTTAAATTTAATTCCGATTTTTTTTTGCTCGTAAAACAGCAAGGTAACAGTAAACCCGAACACTAACAACCCCTTGGAACTGTAATTAAGCAAGCATATTTTTAGTAAATTAAAAAATGCGGCAGTTGAAAAGAAATATATATGGTATTTTATCAGCAAAACCGCGAACTCTGAGCATACCTGTGTCATAATCCATGTACGTATTAACTTGAGGTTTATCAAAGAAAGTTCAGTTTTAAAAAGCATTTTGCATCTTGTATATTGATGGTTATCATGTGAGACATGGAGTAATTACGTATTTTACATATAAGTTTAATGCATAGTGTAAATAAGAGGCTTTCATGTATATCTCGTGAAGGAGATTATCTTTGATCGCAAATTAACAACTTTAATGAAAAGGTCTATTTATACTATCTTGAAATACAAAAAAAAACAGTATATCTAAACGATTTTGAATGTAACTTTATTTTTCTCAATTATCATTGCTTTCAGGTATGCGCGTTCAATATGAGCGCTAAATGGTTACAATTAGTAAAACGTCATATTCTTGACATTGGTATTTGATTTTTATGACCTTGGAGTATTATTTCATGACCTTAGTGATAGAATGTTTTACTGCTTTATAGCTAGAGATTGATGAAAAAAAAGTGAGTTATCGGCATGTGCAGATTAACACAAACATGGAGATGAATTGAATGTTGACTTTAATGGGCGTTTTCTATTGTATGATGACATTTGTTCGACAAACTTTCATTTTGTACAATATGCTATGATTAATTAAAGCCTATAAGTGAGTAAATTTGATATCCAAATCACTATTATTTTATTCAAAAAACAGTTGAAACAACTCGATAAAACCGTTTAAACAAACTGGTTCTAAATTTTTTCTAAATTACTTTTAAAGATTCTCTTTACAATAACAATGTGCTAACATAGACACACAAAAAACTAGAACTAAAAACACTTGTCTAAAAATATTCCATAATGTTTCGATTGAAACAAATTATCCCCAAGACCAACTTGTGACAGTTGAAACGTACAGGGTGTACGTAAAACACTTGAGTGATGGAATTCATACTAGGAGCTGTAGGCTATAGAATTCCGCCAAGGTTTGGCATTCTCTCCTTAACACTTTAACTAAGTAGCTCACATCTTAGCCAATTAAGCAGATTTATCAAATCTATGTTTAAACGTTTGCTTCTGGTAGTTCTAACAAGGTACTCCGTGTAGCAAAAAGCAAAAACCTTTTCATTGTAATCATATTTCATTCAATTTACTTCGGAATTTCATTTACAGCAAATTTTCTTTTTACAACCTCTGAATGTTGACGGAATATTTGTACTGCTAAATATTTTCTTGATTAATAGACGTGGTTCTCTGAAAGTACTGGCATCAATGAAATTTTGCTCTTTTAACGTCTTTTGAAAAAATTTGAAAGACATTTTCGTCCTTGATCTTTTAGTTCATCATCTCCTTTGCGTGGCCATTTTTTAGTTTCTTTCAGTGTATGAAATATGGAAAGAATTGAAAATTTTATTCAACACATTAATATTATTGAACTATCGTTTCATTTTCATGAAAAGAGTTAAACATTTTATTAAACACTTTATTATTTTTGAACTTTCAAAATCTAATATTTTGATATTCTGAAATAAAGTATTTAATGAATGTAATTTAGATTAACGAAACATACATAAAATTCAACAAAAAAATTTAAAGGTCAATGACAAAGATGAGATTTTTTTAAAGTACAAATAATTTCTGTTTTATAAAGGATTGTTTTCATTACCTAGTACCGGTGCATCTTTATTTCTTTTTGTATACAAATGTATATATGATTTGATGTAACACAAAAAATCAGTAGTAAAAATTGAATTTATTTTATATATTAGAAAGCACGATAGACGTACATTTATAGTATTATCTATCAAACTAATAAACAAAGAATATTTACCCTTTTGTCTGATGTATTAGATTTGGTAATTTCTTAACCATAAACTAGGTTTAGGTTTCTTGTTTTCTTATGTTTTTTAATGGGGGGGGGGGGTGATTGTCTGTTATTTTCCGAACAAAGAAGTGGTGCACTGGTTGTCATGTTTTTTTTTCAACCACCAGGGTTTTTGAGTTGGATTCTAAAAAAATGTTTCAAATAATAACTCTCAAACAAAAGGAAACAACAATACAAAAACGATTTTTTTAAAAACAAAACTAAAACAATTTGGATCATTGACGTAAGCATGCTTTCTTAAAACTATATTCTAAAAATGTTTTTAAAAGTTCTTGTGCTTTACAGTAATGCTATAATTTAGTTCATTGTTATTTTGAAAGTCTAATTATGTTTGAGTTTTAAGCATCAATCATAAAAACAAATATGACATTCTAATACTTATGATTTTATATATTTATCATCATCTGACCTGTTTCAGGTGGTCTTTTGGTGTCCTTCTTTTCGAAATTGTCACTCTTGGAGGAACGCCATACCCAACTATCGACACACGAGATTTGCTGCGAGAACTTGAAAATGGATACCGAATGGAAAAACCAGAAAACTGTTCGGAAGAAATGTGAGTTGCATATTATTTTTTATGTAAACAAAAGAACATCAATAACAAAACATTTTAAATTAATAAAAAAAAATTAAACAGTTAAGGAAGCGAAATGGTCAACAAAATTCAGTTGTAACAACTGTTGTAAAATTAGCATTGATAAATTATGCAAGATGACAATATCTACACAACATTTGAAATTCAATATTCAGTACAGGACTTATTACTCGATATTCATGAAGAAAAAAATCAATCAAAGTTAGTAATGGTAAAAGTACATGCCGTTGTTTAAGGGTTGCAGTAGTTTTATATGTAGTATGTACGAAGCTCTGTTGGCAGACCTACGTGAGCAAAGCATGGGTTCAAACAAGTTGACAAGTGACTTCATAACTTAAAAATGTGAAGAAGTATTAATATTCGACAAAGCGCATGCCTCAAATGGTACCAGATGCAAATGTGGGAGACAAGACGTTGCTTACTATAATTTTACGTTTGTATTCCGATAGGAATTTAAGTTGCAAATGTCACTCACTGAATTATCACATGTTTTTCAACAAACAAACACATATGTAAGGATGCAATGAAAGCTCATTTGCTACCAAACCCATATACTTTAAAATAACTGTAACATTATGATATTATAATTTATGGAAACACATATACAATGGTACATAGCTATTATGAATCATTCCGATTTTTTATATTTGCCCATTTAGGAATGGTAACACATGGGAAGTGTTACTTATTCCTGTATTTGTAAACATAATAAAGTACATCATGAATTTCGGGAAATAGTTTAATATTTCTCGACACCATTCTCTTTTCTCTTGGCCATGACATCGGAAGTCAATGTGACTTAAAGGGCATTGCTTTATTTTGGTTCTTTTTTTCAAAGTCGGATATGCAAACCTATGTATGTCGTAATTTGTATTGAGAAACTACATGTAACTAAAGTATTGATTCCAATACACTCTTATTGTATAAACGTACAATTAGGATGGACACAAATTCTAAACATTAGATCACAATCTCCCTTAAAATCAATAAGTATTTGTCTTTTCCTTACCAAACATTAAAGAGGGGCACGGTGTTTATAAGGGCAGAGTTTATATCCCTTTGATCTTGAAAATGAAAAACATCCAATGTCTCGAGCTCACAGAAACAGGGTTAATCCACTGCACAAGTGGAAAAGTTACTGGGTATTATATTTCAGTCAGTCAATTAATCATTCAAATTATAAAATGTTTAATATATTTGATTTATCAGATGATGATCGCAACCAAATGGAAAAAATGTAATAGAAAATGCCTGTCTTACCTTAATTTCGACTGGAAATTATAACGTACGTTGAAAAGCGTGTTGAATTTGTGATTATGATTTTTTTTTTCATGTCAAAATATGTAATGTTGTACATCAAACCTCTCAAAACAAAAAAAAATATTATTATCACTATACTTTATCATGATATCATCTAAGGAAGAAATACACGTGTCTGAGTTCTGCATGAGTTTAAGGAAATATTAGGATCCTCAAAACTTTCATAGACATTTTTTGTTATGATGTCTGTAATATGATTGAGAGATAGTCTTTGGGAATCAGCTGCCTGTCTTTAAAAAAAAGATACTATTGCGTAGTTGAAAGGACCATTTAAATAATTCCTATTTTGCTAACTTCATCTCAATTAGGTCAGAAATAATCTATAATAACAATTTTTTATTTTTTTTTGCTTTTGTTTTTGGTGTATAATTCACTCTAAGGTGTGACATTGATGTCAAACTGTTTGATTCATTGCTCCAAGATCAGACATTTTCTCTGCGAGTCTTAGGGCGGAAGACGCCACATTGGCATGGATTCTTTGCAAAATTACCAAAGGAATCACGCAAATGGCTCCAATTAATTTGCAAAAAAGGATTGTCCATATCGAGACGTACATGTAGTGTTCAAATTTATTTCTTTACAACTCAATTAGTCATGATCGTACGTCGTTTACTGAACCAAACACGTATCAAATTTTATTTTGACAGTTTGTGAGGCTGGGTAAGAATAAAGAAAATATTTATGATGCTGATAAATTACATATTAATTATGGGGCTATTACATTACTGCTGTGTATTTGATGCATAGTAAAGATTCAACAGTTAGTAATTACTATTCGAATGCGCATTTCTAGTTTAAAACCATATTAACAAGAGCTTGGACTTCGTGTAGTTGTGTCAAGCAGCAATTTGAAGTAGGCCTGTCTCTTTCATTGTCAACCACTCAGCCATGGCTCTCTGAAATCAATAAGATTTGTCTGTCTTTTGAGCTAAGACTACGCAATCGGTGTATATTTTGCCTAAAACCGCGTGATTTTTAACTTGTTTTGACGCAAGAAATAGATAGCTACGTCCAACCGAAAGTCCAAAGTCTTGTTAAAATGGCTCTATTTTGTATCAGCAGTATATGATAATGAAATGTTAACTTTCTACAAAAAAAATATCAATAACAACCTAACTGAATTCTTAGTTTTCATAAGTTCATCATTGGGTTTATTTGATATTGAAGTCAACTTTAAATTTATATCTGCATCATGATGTTTACTTCATTTAAAATTCATTCTTTTTTTACAAGAACAACCTACATTATATTTTATATACTTTAGTGCATCATTAGATGAAAAGATACACCTTCAGGTTTAGAATTGTTTGTAAAATTGGTTATATCAGGGATTTTTACGTTTGAAAGACAGCTTACACGACAAATTTTTGGACTCGGTTTTTATACTGTGAATATAATGAATAAAAGTTAATATTAGCACATTTTTTTTACAACTAAATGATCATATTAGCCAATAAAACCGGTTATGATAATTTGATCTGAATTTCAATTGCTCTAGATGAATTAGAAATTATTGAAAATATCATTATGTTTCAATATTTATAAAATTAAGAAATTATTATTTTTGATTTAACTTTAACTCATTTCGATGTTATTTGTGGTGGCCGATTAGTGGATTTAGACCTTAGATATCTATTACCAGTATAGAATAATCAAATGTATACAGTGCATAATTCAACCAGATGATATTTGCTGATAACAAAGCGATTTGCGGTTTTTTTTTCTGGCTCAAAATAATTGGCATTTTTAAAGATCACCCCTTGTTATGAAAGCAATGATTATACATAAATGTTTTAGATTTTATTTCACTAACTTATCGACTCCACCCCAAATTTCAAAAGATCCGAAAAATTTGTTTTTAAAGTCCGTAATTATAAAATTTTTAAATTTACTTAATCCACAACACCATTTATTAAAAGGGCGATGATTAAATGACTACGAAGTTGTCCAAAATTTAAAATCATGGATAGATTTCGATTGGAATAGTGTTTTGGGGTGGAGTTATTTCTTCGTACCAGAAAGGTCGAGGCGATCTTTGGTCTTAGATTCATATTAATGTTATATCAAGTCAAATTGGTATCGGTTAAAAAAAAAAATTTAAAATTACTTAATCCACAACACCATTTATTAAAAGGGCGATGATTAAATGACTACGAAGTTGTCCAAAATTTAAAATCATGGATAGATTTCGATTGGAATAGTGTTTTGGGGTGGAGTTATTTCTTCGTACCAGAAAGGTCGAGGCGATCTTTGGTCTTAGATTCATATTAATGTCATATCAAGTCAAATTGGTATCGGTTAAAAAAATAAAAGAATGTTTTAATGTTTTTTGGTAATTATTTAGCAGACTGTTTGAAGTAAATATGCGTGCAGTGAAAATACAAATCAAAAGCCCCAACTGAATCGCGTCTTTCTGTAGTTTACTCTGATAGCGACTTTATTCAAAATTTGGAACAGTTTCACACCAAGTGAACTTACTTCTTTGAACTAGTTTGTCTTCTAAAGCGCTGCTCCATTTTAAGATTAACTGTAGGCAAATGAGTATTGAAAGTCTTATGAATGCAACAATGCATCGGCTTCCGCGCGGAGTGTAACCATTTAAACTACTACTTATAGCCAAGTTGTTAATTTTTGGAAATGAATGACTCTCGAAAATTGTTATCTCTTTCCCTATAATTAGTTGTCTGCAATTTGTGTCTGGAGAACAAAAGTCAAACGAAATCTTAAACAAATATTAGCTCAACGTTAATAATTCTGCAACATTTGTTGTTTGCATATCGCGAATGAGTTGATCCTGGAGATAGTTGACTTTTAGAAAGGGGCGGGGCTGGTCAACAAGGCACGGGAGAGTTTGAGTAGGGTGTTACATTCTCACGTAATAGCTTCAGGTTAAGCACAATGGAGTAGATCTCAGACGCGAGCTGTTTAGAGAATGATTTTTCATTACGAAATAAATTCGAGTAATCTAAAGCACACATATTTTTTCCTTTAAAAAAAAGAACAAATCAAGGCTCTTCATTATCAAGAAGATAGAGTACATTCGGGAAAATCCTCACCTGAGTACTACATTTTTAATCTAATTACTGTGTTTTCGCTTTGTTTGATATTTGCTACACAGATTTGCAAACGTAGTCAAGAATTATCCAAAAGTGCTCAAGACTAATTCACATTTAACTGTATCATGATTCAAAAATTAAAGGAAACCAGCGGCCATTAAGTGTCTCAGCATATTTTGTTAACACCAAATAGATACAAAATTCAACGTTTATTAAAATTGAATAATGTCAGTATATGCTTCAAAAGAAATTCCTTTTAGGAAGGAATGGATTGTAAATGACAAACATTTGTTGCTTTCAAATACAGGATGGAGGTATAGAATAAGTGATTTTCGGAAAACAAAAGATGGATCTCGAAGCCTGTCGGCGAGACAAAAATAACAAATTTCTTATTCAATAACCCCGTATGATACGTGCAGCAATTTTCTTTGACGACAACGACAACACAAAGTTGTTTAAGAATCAGTTCATGTATCTTTTCGTACATGTCTCTTACGATTTCTTTACGTTTTGGTCTCCTTTGACGCAAACGGTTGTGTACGTTGCAAATATCTTTGAAACACTTAATTAGCCATTTTATTATCATGGCTTGTTTAAGGTTTTAATGCATTGTAACATATTCATTTAACAAGGCAATATATTTATACATATTGATCTCGTGGTTTGATTTTTTAAAATTTCTTAACCCTTTCGTCTGAAAAAAAGCAAATGTAAAAATTTCTTGATAGTATAATACAATAAAAGGACGCTCAATTCATGTATGCAAATTATTGTTTTATAAGTTCCTTACGTATTGAAGTTCTTCACGCAACCAACTCTTTTATCGCATATGTTGTTTCTTTTTCTAATTGCTTCAGATTCTGTTTTAAAACACAACTCACGTAAAGTCAGATTTCCTGTCTTGACTTTTGGGCGCTGCGTCCAATTAATCAGTTTCAACTCGATCGTAATAAATGAGGAGTAAACAAAAAGGATGAATAAATAAACAACAAAATTTTGTGCCAACTCATGTCAATATCACTGACACATTCCAGGAAGAAGTAGTTTATTTCAATAGTTGTGAGATTTGTATGACACCACAGTGTCATCGGGTACACGTTTGAAGCATCTTTTATTCAAATTCTATAATTCATTACCTACTAGGATTGTATTGTTTCATGTAAGCCTCAAGAGCATCGATATAATTTATAGTATAGGGTATAAAGCGATTATTTGGTGGTAAAGGGTATTCGAATGGGGAACCCAAATCCATATAAGGAATCATATTAGCATTTAGTATCAACCGATAATGTCACTGTTTGGTTATAGATTGAAACACTCTAATATACCATTGCAGTGTTTGAAAGGTACATCCCTGTTCGAACAGCAAAATATTTAATTCTAGGTGTCGGCACAAAATCTCGATGCATCAGTATTGAGCTGATATAATTAATGCACAGAAGATGTAATATAAACCTTTGGATCAGGACGCAGCTGTTTGAACTAATTTTCTAAATTATGCACAGAGTAATAAATTGTACAAAACATTGTTTTCTTTGGCATATGAATTTTGATTCCCAAATTTATGGTGTTTGAAATGACAATCATTCACTCTGTCTTTTAATGAAAACACATTATGCATTTATTTGCAATTGTTTCAAAGGAAAGGCCGCGTGATTCAAAGTGATACCGCAATGTACTAATTACCAACCAAATCTCTTTTGTCCCGATTCCGTTTTTCTGCCACCGAAAGTTAAATGTTTGTAAAGTGTCACCAAATGTCTTGTTTATAACCAGTTGTTTGGTTTCTCGTTATTCACTGCGAAGCTATGAAACCAACGTCAATATATAAACCGCTGATTACAGTGCTCCTGGAATGACATAATACCAACATAATATCAACATGCGTAAGGCAGGGGAGGAAAAATCAAATTAACTGCAGCAGAAATTTAATCAGACGATGGAACAACAATTAATTCTTTGAAAGAATTAAAAATGCAGTAGCTGAGGTTTTCAATAGACTCATTTATGTTCTGACCACAAAATAGAAAACATGGCGCAGCACATTAGAACATATACAAAATTACACAACTTTCTACTTTTAATCTGACATAAAGAGAGGAAAAACTTGATATCAATTAAAAATTTTGATTGACATGTCGTTTATTCAATTTAATTTCTTTTTTTTTTAAATGTTATATAAAGAACGCATTGTTAAACAGAACTAAGAAACATTTCTTTGAAAAAAAAATCGAGCTAAAAGTTTGACTAATTGCTTTGTATCATATAATCCTTATTTATAAGGTGGGTGGTAATGGATAAGAGCAATTTTCTGGTTCCTTCCTGAAAATTTTTTGACCGTTTTATTGACATCTTGTTGTTTATAATGATGAATGTCTGTTTCAAATTTTCTCTGTCTGTGTCATAAACATAAATTCGACAGAAGTGAGTAGGACAAAGTGCATTTAACATTTGATGAGGAGACTCATGTAACACGCCGAGAATCTGGTTGATTTCTGCCTGGACGATACATCAAAGGGCCGCAGCCACGTGTAAAAGGTTCTTTCTTGCTCATAGACAGGGAGGCTTAACATTTAATACTTTCTAATTAACTTCCGGCCAACTGGTACAAAATTGCGACAGTCACAAACTCCCTGGCATCAATAACATCGAGATTACATTGTTTTTCTGATGCGAATTTTTCCAGACAAAACGTAATTGTACTGATAAATACTATGTACTTTCATTAAATGGAATTCAGGAAAACATTACCTGTTTTTGACCTAGTAGTTGCAATCTATCTCTATGGCTTTTTGGCAAATTAGAAGTTGCCTTTTTTTAATGGTCGATATAAATTTTAATAATTTCTTTGAATTCGACAGCATCAAAAATTGCATACTATGTAGAATTTTCTAAAACTCCATTGTTCTAACTAGTTATTCGTACGGTGCCCCGGTGTAGTGATACATTGGCAGAAATGAAGGGTGTGATGAGGCCGGTCTACAGGTGCGCGAAAACAAGAATGTGATAAACTATTTTGTCTGTCGGTTCATGCCTTGTTAAGGTGAACTTGTAACAAAGGAGGCGATTTCTGATAAATGTCATCTGACAAGTCTTTTTAATTTTCAACTGACCGCAAAGGATGACCATGAGGGGCATTGTAGAATAAAGTGTCAGCTATCCCCATGTATATAATTACAATCACCCCGAACCCCAACCAATCGGCAGAAATAGATTGCTAAATAGTATGTAAATGATAAGTTTTTCACGGACACCCTACAATTTATGAAATTCCTTCCATGATTTATATAACGTTGCTCTGCGTTAAAATGACCGTGTATTTCACTGAATTTTACGAAAATTTCAAAAACCGCAAACATTCTTGTAAACTTATTATGAGTAATGAATTTTTCATCTCATAATATGGATTCGTCACAATAGTTTCGTATTAAATATAACTAGTCATTTTTCAACAAATTTAAATGTATATTATCATATTTGGCAACAAAACTACATATACAAAATCTGGATGTTTATCATATCAAAATTGTTAGGCATTTATTATAATCGTCAACCCCCCCCCCTCTCTCTCTCTCTCTCTCTCTCTCTCTCTCTCTCTCTCTCTCTCTCTCTCTCTCTCCAATAATCGTCGCACCCGGTATACTACGATCCGGGGCTGCCCAGGTATACGTTATCAGTGCCAGATCTCAAACATCCGACACACACTAAGCCCGACACTTTCTCTCTGTCATGGCTCAGATTTCACCGTGGGTGGTTCTCGGATGGAATCCCGTCCCTGTAGAGTTTGACATCCCAAGAATAAACCATAGCCAGCATAACAAGACACCTCACCCGCTCCAAAATCAGATAAAATTATTACTTGAGTGTGAATCATTTATTTCTACATCTAATGCTAGAGTAAAATCGAAGAGAATTAAACAATTTACTTTAGGGTAATTTGACAAAAAGTACTACCAGTGGATGTACGTTTGTCCGTTAAAGTGTAATGCAATTTCCTTTAAATATAGGAATTCATGGGATCATATGAATGTAAGATCGAGTTTATAAATAATAATTTCAGTCTTTTCTCTCAATTTGTTTATAGACCGATATTTATTGAATTCGGTTTTCTGAAGAGTTATTCAGGTAATCCGACCAATTTCAATTTATTCATATAATATCTTGAGAATATCTTGGTTTTTTAGGGGGTAGTTTTTCTCTTACATCTTACTCCGAAACGTCTATCAAAGAAAATCGAGCTTTAAATCCCTATCATCTTTCGATTTCAATGAATTAATAAATCACTTTAATCTGTTCTTCCTAATTACGATATTAAACTGCGATTTGGGGTAAAAACCATTTAGGTAAAACTATTTTTTTCCTTCTTTTAAAAAAAATCTTTTCAAAGAATCTATTTTACAATCAAGGCGAATCAGGTTTTTAAAAGATCTGGGTCCCTTATTACACTTCGCATTTTGCAGTTCATTCATTGATAGCTATCTGACATTTTCATCTTTGAAATGTCAATCAGAAAATTTATCGCATTTTCTCATCGTCGACCAGGTGTTTGAAATGAAACCATCAAAACACATTTTATAAAAAAAAATTGGTTGACGTTTAAAGTGACACTTCATTCAAAAAATTTTGTATTAAGTCTTTCCTGAACAGGAACTATATTTATTGATCACGAATACGTAGTATGAATATATATAACCGTAATATACTTTTTTAAAGGTATCAAGTCATGCATTCATGTTGGCGGGAAGATCCAAACAGACGACCAAGTTTCAGCAATTTACGACAAACTTTTGATACGATGTTGGAAAAAAGTTGCAGTGAACATTACTTGGATTTTGAACTTGACGATAGCAAAATTTACTATCATGTTCACGAAGAATTTGATAACAATACAGGAACGGGCAAGATTTCCTCTTCCGGTATACAACTCCAACTTTCAGGTCTTTTTGCAAAAACAAATCGACACGAAATATCAGAAGACAATAAAGTTTATGACGTCATAGAACACGTGGACGACGTCACTTGTCCAGACGCAGGAGAGGAAATGCTGGGAAACGACTGTTCTTGTTCCGAACCCTCGGGGGACAAGGATGAGGAACTTTCATCCAGGACAACTAGTGACACAGTTTCGCTTCCAAATAACAGAATTGTGACGTTTAGTAGGGATTCCTTGAAGACGTCTCCAGTTCGGAAAAGAATTCGTCAAGGATCACCCCACGTGAATAAAAAGAATTCCATTTTATCTTTTCAAACTACAGATGCAATGACAGACAAGTACGGACACGCTTCTCGCTTATGTAGACACAAACCTCTTACTTCAAATTCATCAAAATCCAGCAGTAATTCTAGCAGTCCCGACCTCGAACGAGTCCCAAGGAATAGCATACTAGACTGCGATGCTGATGAGAGTAGCATTGGAAGTTCTTGCTCAAAATGTTCCACGTCCTCAAATGGCGACGACGACGTATTCTACCCAAACAGTTACGGCGATCTTCACAGAGGACCACCCACTCCTTATAAACTCGTTCATAGGCCAAACCGGTACGGTCATAATGCCCGAAAAGGAATCACAACTACCCCAAATCCGATTTCACCTGCAAAGGAGGATATGCAAAATGATTCCGGTGTGTCCACTTCCAGTGCTAGTGAACTGCGTTCCATAAATAACAGAATTTTCGTTTTTCCTCCGGACAGCAATCGCCTACGATGGACTAATGAAGGGCAAAGTATAACGGACAATTCCTCCTCGGTTTCGGACAGTGATACCAAAACCATTTCCCAGGACAATGGAATGTCGACGGACACCTGTGTCTGGGACAGCGATGAACAGACGCTCGATACATATGTCTAGACTCATTGGTGTCCAAAATGAATAAATGGCATTTTTCAATAAATCATAAATATGTTTTCAAACCCAAAATTTTATATTTTAAATTTTGTAAATTATTATTTACGTGGATTAAACGTTTGGCTATTTAAGCCAAGATCAGTCACATTGGATTTGTTTTAATTTGTAAAAATTTTTGTTATCTTTTTGCATGTTTATATATAATACTAAACGTGATCAAGTCAAGCAAGAATAGCTAACAAGTACCTAGAATAAATTAAGATTTATTTGCGCATGATAACACTTTCTAGATATTTCAGAATTAGCCGTTACACCTAGGAAAGCAGACATTGGAAGATCAAGTCAGCCTGAGGATTCGATTAGACCGTGTGTGATGACATCAATGATTTTAATGAAGAATTTGGGAAGTGAAATCTATATCTTGTCAAATCCAGAGTACCTCGGTTTCCTGCTTTTTGCATAGTGTGACATTTTGTCCACCAGTCGCAACATAGGGTTGGCTAGAATAAATCTAGAAATTGATCATTCGCAATAAAAGTCGGAAACGTGTTTGTTCAGATATTGGGGAATGTGCACGGTCTTTTGAACGATTTTACCTTTGTTTCCTTCCAAAGTCGCGGGAAAACTGATACGAAAAATTGTCGTATCATCTTGGATGGGCCAATCATCGTTTTTTACACATTGAAATATCAACACTTGTTGCATGTCATCAAATATAATTGGTCAGTTATGCCATATTTTAATTTTTCAGCACGCGGTAAAATACATGTATGAACCTAATTTTAAAATTATTTTAAAGTCTTTACCATAAACACGAAATAATCACCTATAGGTATCATTGAGATTTATTTTAGCGACGACACCCCCATCCCCTTAGACTTGCAGGAAATAGGTAGTTGGTAGGGTAGGGATTGTTCAGATTCGCGTGCTAGCCGAGCCTTCACCTAGATTTCAATGATGTTGTTATTTTGTATTGTTTTGGCGTGTCTGGTCGACAAAATAAATTCCTTAATTACTCTGTCGATAAAACAGATTCTTATTTGAAAATAAATCATATCTCTTTAATAAAGGTTGAACTTTTACTTCTAGCAAGTCATAAATGATTCCTGGTTAACCATCAATGATTTAAAAACTCAATTAAAATAAATAACCCCTAATTTAGTTAAATATAGATATAGGGTAGGGAGAAAATTTCTCCGTCTTGCTGAAAGAGAAAGAAAATTATGTCAAATTACGGGAAATAATCCTTTGTTTTCCTTACGTGATAAAACTTCTCTTACCAAGATCACTGCATATGAAAGTCAAGTTATAAGACACGTTTTCCGTGTTAATCTAATTTGAAAGCTGCCAAAACTAATTACTAACTGCAAAAGGATATGTTTTCTGGAATTAATGCTTTTATTACTCGTGTTAAGTTAATACAATCGCATCCCATGTCAATTAAGAAAGGTAATTTCTGAACGGTTGCTTGTTATTGAAATAAAAATTAAGTTCCCTTTAAATACAGCTCGATTGATCACACGAGCCCCCTTAAATGCATCTACTATGAAGTGTAGTTATATTATAAATATAGGGAAAATATGACAATATTTTATTTGATCTTGGGGGTTTTTTCTCCTATCGATTTCGCAGCGTGGTCAGTTGTCGTTTGGTCTAGATGACAAAAGGGACAAAAATGTTTAGAACTATTCGCTGCGTTTCTTCCATCATTTCAATCAACTTTGGAATGTTCTCTGAGTTTATTTTGTTTGGGAATATTTTACCCTAAATGCACTTTTGCGCTGTTCTTTTTCATAAAGTAATTTAAAACGCTGGTTGGTTAAACATCTGAGAATTCTCATCGCATTTCCTCTTATGTCAATAATAAATTGATTGAATTGAGACTGCGAAGTATAAAAATTTCTACCTTTAATTTTTGAAGAGGAGGTAAATTTTGACAGTAATGACCAAATCTGTTTTACGTAAAAAGTTGAGGAAACCCCTATATTTCACTATGTTTCCGAAACCTAATAATATCATCAATCCTGCTCTCTCTGCAATAACTTAGATAAACGCATATATATGAATAGCAGCGCATCAAATTATAATTAAAACCTTTCCAAATTTAAAAATGAATCAAATTGATTGTTTTGTTTTTTAGCCGTGAACTATAATTATAAAGATTTAAACCAAACTGTCATTCCCTAAATTGCACCAATAAATTGACAAAGACAATATAAACTTTAAATTTTTTAATATAAAAACAAACCCCTTGTGAAAAATCGTGAAACTAGACCCATTACATCTGTGTATGTATAGTGAGGTATTTACATACGGAGTCTTCTGCTTAATGCAGGGTCTAAGTTTACCTCAGCAGGTGCTGCCTGATTGCGCACAGTTCTTTTGAGCTTTTGAGGGGAGAGCAGTGAAGTCTATCTGTTGCCTCTGGGGGGTATAGTCCCCACCCCTTTCCCTCTGATCTACGTTTTCTATTGTTTTGTGTTTAATCTTTCTCTAGCTCAAGGTACACTCTGCTCTTTGATTTTCCCTCTGTGTTTCACAGGTGTTCATCGCTAATGTACATGGACCCATTAACCAAAACGTCATGGCGAAGTGTACCAACACCGGTGAAACAGAATCTTCTAATTAAATGATAAACACGGCAGAGCTAACAATCAATTTACTTTACCAATTTGCCGCTACCCGAAAGCCCTATTGTTGGTGTGTTTTGAAGAATGGTTTTATTGGTGGCATTTGCCTTGAACAGGTGCATTATTTGTAGAAAGAAGTAGGTAATGGTATGTTAAACTCGGGTTGTGATTTGTTTACAGTTGATGTTTATAGATTTCCCAGGTGTCCGAGAGTTTCTTATTCTCGTTTTTCTTTACATATCTCACTCTCTAATACATAGCCGGATTAACTTGTGAGGTTGACTTGCTAAACATGAATTAGATGCTTGGGTAATGAGGGGAATGCAAATTGAGCTTCAGTTTAAACAACCCAATTTCTAAATGTCCAAAAAAAATCAACTCCGTGAGAAAATGAAGTGACAATCGGCATCTTATTTTTGTCAAAGTATCCTTTTTATTATAAGGCTTTGTCCAATGTAACATTAGAGTTAGCGAATTCTCATTATTTGTATATGAATTATAAACCACAAAATATAAACATTCCTCTAACCGCTGCAGGTGCTACGAAACTTGGAAAACCGATAAAAAGCAAATAAAATTGTTCAAAAGCTGACACTAAAGGAAATATGCTAACAGTTTACACAGCATAACAGCATATTTACACTCGTCCACATCGCGTTAAAAGAAAGCCTTCTATAAAGCCGAAACTGGCGCGTACCGCCATGAATGCCAGCGCTCTAAATCTCTACTTCCGGTTTACCAAAGAGATCTGTGTGGCGTCTTGGAGGATCTTTGATGCCCCTCGTTTTGACCACAAGGTGACTAGTGCCTAATCATCTCTGTAATACAGTGTAAAGGGCTTAATTGTGTTGGTGGGAGTTCAAATAAGCTTTAATATGTACTTGTATCTAATCGAGCGAAATAAACCCATGCACGTAAGCCAGATCTGACAGGGTCTGCTTGTGCGACGCCATTCAAACGTTAGTAAGTTCGGTCGTAATTGATCTTTACAAATTAGTGTTTAAGTAATAACGAACTAAAAGAAGGGTCTTAATTTTGCCCGCTTCTTCAATGAGGTCTATCCGCTTATCTCGCCAAAATGACCAAGAACCCACCAAATGGACGTGGTCAAAGTTTCTAACGCTGTAACGTGACTATTGTGTTTGGCCTCGTCTTTTGTGGCGGGGCTCTTGTTACCAATAGAGGACAAAGTTTCTGAGTTTCACATTTGACGTCCTTCCCCGGAAGATGACACCAATTTCGTCGTCTGGGATGGTATTAACCTTCACATCAACTTGGAGAATCGTTAAGCCAAAATCTCAGTACATTTTCAGAAATGTTAAAAAACCTTCTATATTTGTTTCATATAAGGACTTTGAAATACAATGATCAATGCGTTTATTTTAAATACTAAACTGAAAATATACATTTACGACAACTCAATAGTGGGCGTAGATTTTTTGAAACGGTAATTGAGGATTGTGTTATGCAAAATGCCAGAGTTCCAAGTTCTAGCAAATCTATTCTACGGCCTAATAAATCATGATTAGAAAAAAACTAAGAAGGGAAAGTTCACAACGTAAATATCTAATTGATTTGTTTGATTTATAGGACGTCTTATAAATATATTTTCACAAAGTCATGATACTAAAGTAGATTTCATTGCTAATTTTATATAGTCTTAAACCATAAAGACTATGTGGCATTGTGAAATGGAATTGAATAATGATAGAAATAAGTGTTTTTTTCCCTAAAGGTCACAAAGAAATACCTATGACATCCGAAAATGAAACGTTCGATTGGTTGTCCAAAAGCAGATGTTCGGGTTTTTTGGTGATACATGTATTTTTGACAATCTAGAGGGAAATCCTTGAAGAAAGCATTGAAAATCATTTGCATAAGATTGGTAAACGATGTGCAATTTTTATAGAAAATGAAACAATATGAAAAGACAAAAGGCAAATTTTAGGCTTCATGAATTCTCAATAACTTAAATTAACAATGACGATATTATGACAATTCAAAAAGTTAGGTGTGGCAACCACAACTTAAATAAACCCCAGGGTATAATATGAAATTAACTACAACATATAACACTTCATTGCCTTCGTAACTCGAAAATTACACCCACCCATCCACCCCCCCCCCCCCCAAAAAAAAGAAAGACTGCAAAATATATCTTTATATTGTATTTTTTGCCAATTTTGACAGAAGTTCTATGACGTCATTGCCAACAGGTGCCTGATCCCCGCCTTCTACGTTTTTGTCAAGGAAATAAATGACCATGAACCAAAGCCTTACTGTGGAATGTATACCGCCATGATTAAAGATGTCGTCCTTTTAACGTGTGATTATTCCCTCTCTTTGACATCTGTTATTTCACGCCTTTTCTCTGCCTTTCCAAACTATATGAGCATACAAATCAAAAAAGGCAAAGCCCTAATTTGTCGACTCCGGTTCTCGTGTTGCTCAGTGGGCATTTACCGTGTACTTTGGGGGGCTTTGATAAGGGGTTTATGGTAGTCAAAACCATTTAGCTCATCTAAACAATTCGTTTTATGTGTTTGTCATGATAATTACCAACACAGGTGTGAGGATTAAACACGAAATCCCAAATCCGGCATTTGGGAAATAATAATATCATAATTGCATATTCATAAATTGAGACCTTTTTTCATATCAAAGCACGGATATGTCCTTTCTAATTTCCTTACTTCCATCGTTTGACATAAAAACCAAACTTTGCCTATTCTCAACACATTTTATTCATAGACCTTCAAGGGTTCCGTTTTGAGCTCTTAATTTAGGTGTGACACCTAAATTAAGACAAGCTCTCAAAAGATCATGCACGTCTTTTCCCGCAGACAAGCTTTTGTCTATTTATTTTTTTCCCTAAATCTCATTAATTTCGCATTCAATTATCCACATTGAACCTTCTTTGTTTTGTGACTTGCAAATGCAAGACAATTTTATGGTATAAAATTATTTAGACATTTTAAAGACGTACAATTTTGTTTGCATGTTTCTTCTTGAGGTAAAAAAAAAATGACGTCTCTCAAAGACAAATAAAGTGATACGACCAATAAATTCATCGCGGTCACGTGGTGAGGCTATTGCTACTTAGGTCATCTAAAAAACCAAATAAGTCTTCTTTGATGTTTTTCATTTATATTTAAATCAATTTCACCCCCTATCTTGCCAGAAATTCCCAGTAATTTAGAAAGTCATAATTATATTACACTCGAAATGCGTGATTAATGGTTTGATAATGTTCACATACATATTTAGAATCAAATAGCTTAAAATGATCAAACAGTTTTTGTGCTGTTTATTTTAAAGCCATCTTACTGGTGTCCTTCGTTCCAAAGATAGGTCTAGCTGCCTGGTAATTCTCTTGGTTGGTATACTTGCATATATGAATAAATTCAAAGCATAGGGGAAATTAAGCATTGCAACGTTATGAATTAACATGGAACGGTAAATTGCCCCCTCCACCCCCACCCCCATCCCTTAGTATTCGCCCTCCCTAAAGTATCCGTTTAATAAACAAAATATTTTTATGTAATACACACAGACAAAATCCTTTCAATATTGTGAAAAACTATAGGCCGAATATGGAATACATATATCATATATGTATATACATAAGTTCCTGCTGATCATCAAATTTTGATAGTCGATAAGATCTTATTGAAAATAATAGTTTTTAGTTGTCAAGGATTTCCTGATCGATAATTTACGGTCCAGGAAATCGAATTATTTGTAACATGGATGAATGGATAAAAACCGTTATCGCAATAATAATCAATTTACATATTGGGTCACAGTAAAAGTTCTATCAAAGACGTATATTTTTTAGAGAACTATGCAGATGTTCTATAGTTACATGAACATGTGTATCGGTTCATACCAAACTGTCCACCATTGCGGCAAATTGTTTCAGACTTTACATTCGACACACTTTTTAGAAAGACGCTAAAAAATGCTTAAACGTATTTTAATGCCCTAAAAATAATTTGTAAATATCTTAAATCATGTTTCATTAAAATGTAAATGCTCGTTTACACAGACTCTAATAAATCTGATTCTTTCAGTATATTATAAGTAAGCTTAATATGCTATCCCATTCAAGTTATTCTGCATACACAGTAGTCTGTTTAGAAGAGAATATATCATACAGTATGCCGGTTTACCATTTTTATTGCCTATATGGTCCACAAACCGAATTTAATAATATACGATCCATGTGTCCCCATTTATTGCAGTTGTGGCTTGTTGGGGCTGACTCGGGAATCATATACTATAGGTCATTTGCTTCCTGTAATAGTTTATGTAATGCGCTTCTATTAAAAGTTCAGAAATGGTACTCTATTTATTAGACCAATAACATCTTTAATTTGAAATAAATTGCATTTCTTTGTCCTAGATTCTTCACAAATAAAGGCTGTATATGATGTGAGCATATTGTTATGACTTGTATATGCAAATCGTTCAAAACGTCCGAAATTTAAGAAATTGGACATATCATGAAACGATGTTTCAATATCACCCACCAATGAAATGCCTCTCAAACGGAAGTGGACCAATACGGTAAATATACAACAAGCTGACGATACGTTTCCGTAATACATTCAAAAGCATCAAAGCATTGGCATAAAAACATAAAAACAAGCCGTGAAAGGAACTTGTATAAATTCACGACATGGCGTATTAATTGCATTTTTGGTTTTAAATGAATAATGTGGATACAAAATGGTCAATAATTCATCCTTTTATGCTTGTTTTATCAGCTGTTTAACTTGTTCATTAGGACAGTTTATGGTGATTTGAAATTTGATTAATTTGTCATTCTATTATTTTATTATCTTAAGGAAGCACAAAACTCTTCAGGAAATACGTATGGAATGTCTTTGGGCTATATTGGTTTTTAAAAATAAGAAATACGAAATGTTTGGGGTTTGTGAACGATAGTTAATATAACAGATGTACAAATGGTCAGGTAGTCTTTGTTTAAGTCTACAACATCTGCATGAAAAAAAAAATAAAGTGACACCCCCATCTCAGCAAAAAATCAGCTTCTGTGTTTCGCTTCAGCTAGACACATGTCATATTTGATCTAGATCGTACAAGGATCTAGATGTTATCTTAATTAGTGATTTTGCGATCAACTGATTTTTTAAAAAACAGGAGTGTATCTAGGGGAACTCGTCCGAAAAGCGACCATACAATGGCCCGAAAACTGAGAATCTACCACACCAAAACCTCGAGTGTATACCAGTTGTCAAAGAAGCAATTGTTATAACGAGTTGATCAGAATATTTGACAAACATTTCTAATATTCAGGTCATATTTCAGTATCCACAGAACGAGGAACAATGATAATTTCCACAGGTGGCGATGAAAGGAGTTGAATGACAGACGGTGTTTTCTGGGCCGCGATTGAATGCTGCATCGCCCGTTATTGTTCCATCTTTGAGTCGGTAGACCTCGGGGACCAGCACAATTCCTTCCAGTGGTCCTGCATTCCTCGCTCCTCTGAGACGGTGCTTCGTCACCCTGAGTCTTCACTTTGAAGCAAAGTTAGAAAAAAAAGATAAACGATGGTCCTTTCCAATCAGCACTCTTTGCAAATCCAATCAGATGACCATCTACTGGATAATCGGCCAAAGATTAAGGATACATAGAAACTCATTATCTACTTAGAAGATTAGAAGCTATACTCGACCAAAGATTATAAAGTTGTTATCAAAGGAGATTACGAACATGTGTCAATCAAGAATGCGGTCCAAAGACGATTGTGATGTACGCAAAGAGGGACCAAATTATCATTTAAACCCCCGGCAGTCCTCGCTAAAGTACACACAATGACTAAGAGCTATTTGGAATTAGCACTTTAAATTGTTTTTGTTTTAAAGCAATTGACAAAAATAATAACAAAAAGAAACTGTGGTGGAACATGACAAAACCCGGTTTTGTTTTAAAGGATTATTTCCGTGTTGAAGATATCTGTTTCGCGGCGTAGGACTTCAAAAATGAGATTGCAACATTTTTGTTGACAAAGAAATGTGTGATGTTCTTTTTTAGAGATAGATGCTCAAAGATAAAATTCCATCAGTATAGGTTGTCAGCCATAGATAATATGTGTTCTTTCCTTAAATAATTCATTTTAACTTCGTAGATGACCTTGATTTCCATTTAACTATACTGGTATAGATAGGAATTTGTCATTTATCAATATCATTTATTTTCTTTTTTGAAGAAACAATGATTGTTTCTTAATTTTCGAAGAAACAATGTGATTTTACGACGATGTTGTATGTCATATGATGTATCCAGCATATTCGTTCGATTTCCCTGAAGATTTAGAATTAATAAAAAAAAAAATTTAAGACCATGCGTTTATATTCAGAAAAAGTTCTTAATGGATTTACATGTGTTCTGCTTTTTCTCCTGGCTAAGTGAATATTCCAATTTCTGTGAATTTCTACCGGAAATACATGAAAAGTGAAAACAATATTTCAAAGCGGAAATAAGCCTAGATTTGTCCTGATCACGACAAACATAAACTCTATATCTCATTGCTATCATGAACTTATATCGTGTCAATTTAAATCAAAGATATGGGCCACAAAATGATCTGAATTATTAGGCTATCTGTGACTAAATCAATCCTAAGATTGATTATCATTTATATCAAGTTCTGATGAAACAAAATACCAAATACTTTTTGGTATGAAAAAAAATTCGGACACAATCTTAAATTATTCCGCTTCATTTTGTAATACACAATTTTAGTTACCTTAAAAAAAACGCTGCTTCTCAGAATTACTTAGTTGATGTGATTTCCTGTTTGAAGTCTATTTATTATTATTGGAGCCAGTTCACTTTATACTTTTCTTTTGTGAAAGTGTAATGTTAAATTTAAAATTAAATGTCATAAAAGGCTTAAAGTTCTCAAATAAAAATCACGACAAATTTTATCTCTAACTTTCAATAGTTTATTGAACATTCCCTTCGATTTACAGTGCAAATTAAATAACTCATACCTAAAGATAAAAAAAAATGTCTGAACTACCCAAATGTTTCAAGATTGTTACACATCGACACACCACTTTGATGGGAACGTTTTAAATGAAATCCTTTATTGTGTGTTTTCCCTTCAATTCGGTACAAATGATCAAA